>NC_040028.1:15654687-15681540 GCF_000972845.2 Larimichthys crocea
ATCTTATTATCTTAACAACGTGACTGGTTCAGGTGACAATGTAGGCTAAATATTTGTACCGCTCTACCTGCTCAATACACATCAAAATATTCACTATGAATTACTCTGAGTAGTGATTGAAAGACAGCTGCCGCCGAGGATCCCCCGTAGCCTCGCTTTATCAGAAGGCAGGAGTGTTACTGCTGTGTCTGACAGATGAGTGGGACTTTGAGTGCTTAGCTGGCTCACAGACACAAGTTTCATTGACATTTCAGTAGAACGACTTGCTCAACGAACAAGGCATCGGAAGTGCTGACAGGCGCATCACGGGCTGCAGGGAGAGAGAAGACAGGAAGAGACAGAGAAAGAAACAAAGAGAGACTGACATGCCTGTATAATCTTTGTTGCTCACTTGCTACCCATCCTCTCGTTGTAGCTCTGCAGATGATGAGAACTTTGTCAGCATCCTCATTGCAGGACTTGCCATCTTTCGGACAACGGGGGAACACTCGACTTCAGGTTCCCTCTGAGGAAAACCCTCCTCTCAATCACAATTCTGTCTCAGTGATGCTGCATGTCACCCTGCAGGCCTCTCATTCGCTGCTCATAGTCTGATGTGTGCCAGTCGTAACAGTTCAACATGGCGGAACAACAGCAAGGTATGAGATATACGCTGTTGAAGGTGCATGAAATCTTGTTGCTGTTCTTGTGGACACTGCACATGAGGAAATACAAAACAAAAAATGAATTGGTGTTTGAGTCCCTTTGAGACACCCTAACCCGAATCCACAAAATCCTCCACATCCCTTATTTATCTCTCTGATAGAAACAACTTTTTTTCTAAGTCGATTTAAACCTCCAAGTCAACCCTCAAACCCAAGTAAGCTATGTAATACATTCAGATTCATTTACTCTTCTGTGACTGCACCTTTTGACTCTCATGGGGCAGTGCAAAGTTGTTTTTTTGCAGCTCAGCAGAAACTTCCCCCGCATTTTACTGCTCAATATATGCCTTTAATCTATAGCAACCAGGAAAGGTTGCCATGTCAATGCGCTTTATTCGCCACACAGCACCACCGTTTTCGGATGAATTCATGAAATCAAATTGGAATATTCCAAATTGAAAAAAAATAAGTTCACCAGCTCAAAGAGCAAAATCCGAGAACTGCCTGGTCTGGCACTGCACATCCAACATATTAGGCTGAAATGATTGTAAATGAATTGATAGTCAGTCGACAGAAAATAAATCAAGTTAAACTTTTCTCTGTTTTGCACAGGAGTTAAAGATGGAACGTATCTGGATGATTTATATATATATATATATAAAAATATATATATATTATATATATCTATTATATATTATTCTATTTATTATATATTGTCTACATGTGTTATCTGTTTCGCTGGATCTATTATATTATATATATTATATATATATATATATATATATATATATATACTATATCTTGGCGCTACCATGTGGTTTCCTGCCTCTTGCTCCTGGGGCAATAAAATTGGCAAAGGCGCGGATCATCAGTGGACCTGAGCAGGCTGATGACACCTGGGAGCTCAAACAAGCCACCTTTAATGGCACTACCTGTCAATCAAAGCAGCCAGCTGTTAATTATGCATAACTTTAAGCCTTAATATAATTTGAACGGGTGAATTCTATACAATTCAGATCAGTTACAGTTGTCATGATCAGGATTGCTACAGAGACAGAAACTGTTTTGTACCAGGCTGTAAACTGTTTATTTCTGCTGTGAAGTTGGACATTTTAACATGGGGATTATGGAGACGTAGTCGTTCAAGGAATTGCAGGTGTTGGCACTTCACTTCATAGCCATAGATTGTTTGTTTTTTGTATCATTCTACTGAACACATTTGATTTAAATTGCTATTTCCAAACTTTCAACCAAACAATTCAAAAGATATTGAAAATACGACTGTACCGAATGATTATTTTCACATTGAATTCATCTGCTGGTTATTCTACTCGAATAAACAATTAACTTAAAAATAAATCTGGAATTGTTGTACAAGATATCATTATTTGTTTTGTTTGTCAAAACCCAGCTGATGAAATTCAGCTGGAACAAACACTGTGTTTCTATGTACTGTATGTTTTAACTGTAACAGTTATAGTGATCTGATTAGCTACTGTAGCTCAGTGTTAAACCACAGCTGGCTATAGTGAGTAACACGGACCAACTTATTCTAATCCCGGGTATTTAAGCTAAAAAAAAAAAAAGAAAATCAAAGGCTTTAATATTTCTCTTGCGAGCTCTGCCAAAATAGGCAAGCCATGCTGCAGGCACAATATGCCACAAAGAAGAAGAGCCAAGTTGTTTGTCTAAACTGTTTTCGCGAGAAATGAAGGTTAACGGTAAAAAGGCTGTTATATTTCGACCTCCGTTCAATAAAGGACTGAGGTTTGCCCGTTAAGTGGCCTTGGCTATGAGGATTTCAGGACAATATCTTTACACTTCTCCTGCTGGCATTTCACGCGAAAACACACTTCCAAACACATTGATCTTGCCTCACAGGGAGACTTTACGGTACCTGCTTCCCATTACTCACATAGGCTTATTCCTCTGACAAGTCTCAGGGAAAACACACCGGATTGGCCGCTAGTCATGACGAAAAAGCTTAGTGGAGGTAAATTTGTGGGCAGTGCGGGAGAACGCCCGTTTCAAACATGCACTGCACTCAGAGAGGGAGATTTACCGTCTGTGCTCATCTACTGGCCTCTCTGTTTGTCCTGTCTCCAGTGGCTGACTGAAGCCTTGCTCACCCAACAAAAACACTGTCAGAGATAGCTCGGCGAGGCATGAAATTGATTTTGTATTAACAAACAGGGGATCTGTTTCTCTCATACTGTTAATCAAATCATTTCGAGGAATGAGGGGAAGATGAGAGTAAAATCATTAACTTCAACAGTAAATCAGGTTCACTGCCAACCTGTTGTCCCATTAACCCTGAAACCTGTTCAATAGCTAATTAAGGCAATTACTTCAGGCATGACACGCCAGTTAATCATGAATGACTAGCCCATTTATAGTGGTGGCTTCATTACCATTGGCAGCACTCACTGATTGCCCTCCTCATCTCTCGACACACACACACACACACACACAGAAAATGCTGAGGATAAACGTGTCTGTTGGTCTGTCTTCAACTCACTCCCATTACAAAGCTTTGCTGGAATGGAAATATCAAAACGGCGCACTGCAAGTTTGTGTTTAGATTCCTGATCCATCAGGTTTCATCTGTGATGAACCGGCTTCAAATTTTATAATGTGGTTGTGATATTGATCCTGATGTTTCTAAAGCAGCTGACATAGAGAGATGACAGGAAACGAGCAACAAGATTAGATTGTGAAGCTCGTGTGGTGGATGGCTAATCTAAAGATCAGCAAAAAACGTGGATCATCGGTGGACCTGAGGTGCTGGGTGGGTGGTTGGGTGCTCACAACAGGCTACGTGTAACGCACCCCCTGTGGATCAAGCGGGCCACGCTTTGTAAAATATGTATAACTTTAAGCCTGAATATAATCTGTGAAGTTCTGTGAAGTTGTGACATTTTCATATGGGGGCTTATGGAGATTGACTCGTTCTGTATCCAGCGTCAAGTGGTCGTTTGAGGAACTGCAGTTTTTGGCACTTCAACATAGACTTCGTCTGCACTACAGTCACAGCAACTTAAATATAGCAATTGGCCAGAGGGTGACATCAGAATAAAGATTATTGCAGTCTTGGTGAATAATGGTTGATCACCATTCCTTTCCAGAAAGAGGAGCCCTAAAGTGTTCAAAGAAAAGAAATAAATAAATAATCATTATTGTATTATGAAATGAACCAAGAATCCTTTATATCAAATATATGTAATGAAAAATAAAGACAAGAAAGTTTTGACAAAATTCAGATTCAACCAATTAATTCAGCTCCCGATGTGCTAATGTTATTTGGTGTCAATGACACATAAAGGGTGTAATGTCACAATGTGTTTAATGAAAACGGGGTTTAAAGGTGTGAAGAGAACGGGACCAAGGTTTTTTTTGACCGAGCCCTTTGTCTCTGTCTGTCTGGAGCTGTCCGCGGTGCTGAACAAGACTTCAGTCGCTCTCTAACAGCGTGATCAGTGTGCTCTGACACCAACCTTGTCAGCAGTTCCCATTCCATCCCGCTTGAGGGACTGACTCTGACAGATAGCGGCGCTGAGGGAGGCCCTTGTAGTGAACTGTCCTGAGTGGGAGTATTGATTTTCCTGTTTGTCTCCCCTGACTGCGGCAAGGTGAAGGCTGGCTGAAATGACTCCCTCAGCTCTGTGGCCCATTCCTCTCACCTCCCCGCGGTTTCGTATATAAGGACAAACTATACTGTCGCCCGATTCCATATGTGCCGGGGCATCTGCTGCAGAGTTTTCAAGCTGGTCAAAGGCCGCTCATCCTCACGCTGTTAAATGTCACTCTCTCCCCTCCACTGCACATCAATAACTGGCCCTGGCTCTGCAGGACACCACTCTTTGGTTGTTCCATTTCCATTTGCAGCCATGAATATAAATGACCTATGGATGACCTGCCACTCTTGTCAACACAAGGGGAAATTCATTCTGCTACTGTTCCACTGAGCTGAGGCCTCCAAATATTGGGTGACATTAAAATGCTGCACTGTATATTTCCCTGTAGCTCTGACATAAAAAAAAAAAAGCATAAAGCTCACCTCGGATGCACACTGCTGGCACAGCTTTGACTTTGATCTACTTTCACCAGACAACGTAGCAGACAAATTCATTGCTGCGATTGCAAGTGCGGTGCGCTAATTAAAAAAACAGCAGCGGTTACCCTCGCTTAGACGTTGTTTGTCGTCTTTAACGCCGCAGAACACAGCCGCTCATCAAAGCCGTGTACAAACAGGCGTCTCTTTGCTCTAATTTATCAAGCATCAGTGCTATGGTATGGTCCTGAGGAGTGGAGAGAGGGGTGTGTGTGTGTGTGTGTGTGCGGTTCTGCGCCTCTGCGTTTTAAACAGTCACACCAGGAATCAGACATGTAACCTCACCGGGTCACACTTTGCATTTCAATGCGAATGCAAATCTGATACATCCTGTGCAAACATGTCCATAGTGCAGCTTTTAATATCTAAGTCACACCACGTGCTGCAGATGGCAACAGATTAAAAGGAGAATAGAGAGCGCGGTGTGGTGTTAATTAACACGCTGAATAAAACCCAGTGAACTTATCAACTTGAATGTCTGAATCAACACACGTGTATAGACTCAAAGGTAAGTGCAACAGTCAGTTAAACAACAAACCTCGTGTGCTCGCTGCTGACCATTTTCCACTAATCGTACTTCAGGAAAAGGTCAAGCGCTGCCATACAGAAGCACACTAATTCACAGCTTTTATACACAGCCTCCCACTGGGAAAACCATTATCATTGCTAATGTTAGTTGTTAGAGGGGTGGGAGTGCACCCCTGTACACGGGGCTCCTGCTACAATAAACAGGGAACATGCTGAGTGGAGCTGTGTGAGAAAGTTTAAAACTCTTTTTCTGACAAACAGGGCACACACGATCACGTATATAAAGCGTGAGCTGTTCTGAGTAATTGTCACGGATTCGTCTGTCTTAGTGAGCGAACAAAACACTTCCCTGCGGATAATGACGGTGTCTGTGCATGCACAGAACTCTCTAACGCGTGCACTGGTTCAACCAAGCTGAACAACAAAAAAAAGCACCAATAAAAAGCCGTTGTACCTTAATAACCCAGTGTCAGTGAAGGGAGCAGCTCACGGAGTGGAAGGTTAGAGGGCTCCACCTGTGCTTAGAGAACCAGTGTACCAATGTGTGACCTTTGTTCGATCTCAAACAAGGTTGCCAACACTTTTAGCAGCATTCATTGTTTGTTTGTGTCTGGCATCCCTCATCGAAAATAGAATTTATTGCATTTCGACACATTAATCCGCACTTTGACACATCCTCTTTGTATGGAATATGTCCAGAAATAATACACCTAAGAGTTATAGGTAGAAAAAAAGTCAAAGAAACTACATCACTCCATTATAAAGCTGATTAAATCTCCTTCTTCAATCGTTCAATCAGTGAATATAAGTACATGGTTCAGCTTCAACTTATGCTGGCTTAGCCAATTAGATCATTATTTCACTCCATCATCCTCCCTCTTAACCACTAACGATGTTGAGTTAGACACTGAGGTATGAGCTTATGATAGTTGTCGAACAAGAAAACACATCTGTACGTCAGTTCTGCCACGAAGCGCGTTAAGACATGATTGTCTTTAAGACACAACATATCAGCAACTTCACATCATTTTGTTGGTTTAATGAATCATTTGCTGGACTGTGACAATACAGAAGCAACTGTGCTCCCCCCAAAAGGGGCGTGGCTTTAGCTGTGACACCCATGAGTCTCTGGGCTCTATTGTCTAGTGTGCAGCACCGAAACTCACTCCTCATTAATTTCAATGCGACTACTGTGCTGGTACCCCAGATGTGTCAATGCAGTCGGCATGAAAGCTCTGCATGGTTGTTTGACAAAAAAGTTGAAGTTGCCTGAACTTGTCCAACAACCCGATGTAACATCATCTAGGAAGGCTGCTGTGTTGGCGGGGGGCTCGTTTTAAGTTTTAACACAGCCGGGGCTGTTGTGGGTCTGGATGCCTTGGGCTTAGCTGGATGCACTGCACAAGGCTGTAACATTGGCTGAAGTAAAAAAAAAAAAAAAGCAAAGAAGGGCTTTCTAAGGACTAATCCTAAAGTCTCTTCCTCTCTGTTCTTTGCCTCTTACTTTTTCTTTGGAACATCCCCCCTTTTTACAGAGAAAATGGATGTGGTAGCACTCAACAATGCTGCTTTTCGTGGACCTGGATGGATTGCATGTAAGCGAGGAGATTGGTTTCAGTGTTCCCCGTGGACTGAAGCCTTTGGTGTTTGGTGATAAATGCCTCCTGTGTGGTAATACAGTGTGATTAACGGACACAGCCCAGAGGCTGATCCCTCCTCTCCCTCCTCACCACACCTGAATCAATCATCTACATGGAAAGGCCACAGTCTTGCGCTGGAACAGCTGCTTAGAGCTCGGCTCTCTCCTTTTCTCACTTTAGGAGAGAGCAGAGATGGCTGTAGGACTCACTTTGAAACACGGCAAATACAAATAGATCAAGCACTGTTTGTTCATGCGCGCGTCATTGAGCAGGTATGCAATTTGAAAAACAATCTACCCTAATTAGCTTACAGACTCTTTTTAATTAACGTGAGCTCTGAGGAAGAATCCACAAAAAAAAAAACAAAGTAACCTGACCACCGATATTTAAGGAGGAAATCATAAATCACTACAAGACATCCCAGTGGGACATTGATAACTTCTGAAATTGCATATCTGTTTTTCCTCTGCCTTAATAATTTCTTGCCAGATTCTCTATAACTCTGTTGAAACAGATACAGTAAGACCTTGGAAAGAATATTTTACATGCATATTTTAACAGTTAAATATCTAAACATATAAACGTCCGATACAGAATGAATACATCCATCTGTTCTTGCAATGCAGAGGCGAGTAAGTCGAATTCAAAAGAGTAATTTGGCTCCACGCCGTGCAGGCTACATGATCAGATTTTATATTAGGGCCGACATTAAAAGAAAAAGAAAAAAAGTAAAGAAAAAAGGCTGCGGCAGCAGTTTTACAAATAGCCATGAAACCATATCATTGGAGGGGAGATTATGGCAGTGGCATAAGCAGTCAAATCAATCGCTGAGTATTTCTGTGAAAGTCGATAGAGGATCCAGGTTAGGCCCATTAGTCATGTTGGCACCCTGCATTGCATTCCCGGGCCTAAAAACGACCCTGCAACTTCTCTGCAACATTGTTGCCAAAAAAAGCTCCCAGCTCACCCGCACTGGCTTTTATAACGACTTGAATGAATGCTCATTTTTTGTCATATGGCATTAATATGCTTGGCTTTATAATCTGCTTCTTTATGTTAATTCATATGTAATGCACAAAAGGAAGCACTCAAAGACACTTCAAATTGTTTCTCCCTCTGTAATTTATTATGATTCACAGACGTGCCTGTGAAGAAAATTCCCTCCAGTGTTCGGACAATTTCCTCTCATCACCCTTGAAACGGAAGTAAACAGAGTCCCATCTCGGAGTCCAAACATGAGAGGGGGAGGCCTACACAGAATGATGAATGAACCAAAGTCCACTCTCTCCATTGCAGAATGGGACTGGTGAGTTAAGTTAAGTGATCCCCTGGATTTGCGAGTGGGATTTAAGGCTCTGTTTTGTAGCCATTCATCTGGCACCTCAAGAGGACTGACTCACATCGAGGGACATTGGATTCCTATGATGAGGTTGATGTGCTGTATCACAACACGTGCTGGGACATAATGCTATTTGTTCCACACCAGCACTCGGTGATGCCACAAGATGTTACTCTACTCTCTTGTGCTGTGCTGTTGTTAGGACATTGGCTTTTCAATCCATACTTATTATACTGTGGCCTGGGATCCAATTTATACTGCGATATTGTAGGTGGGTGTGAACAGGAATTGATCTAAAGAGGGAAATCCTTTTCCAGTGGGAAATAAACTATTGTTCAGTCCGCATGGCACACAACAAAACACATCATATCTGATGTTGTCTGCATTTCTACTATATACAAATATAATTCCAGATGGCTCTAAAGTTGTTTCCTCGTGTAATCAATATGAAACATTGTTTCAAAAGATTAATACTCTATAATATGTTTAAATCATAGACTGAACATTAATGAAAACAAGTGTCAGTCCTTAATTATGTGCGCTGCTGATCAAATGTCTATAGTGACTTTGCAAAATAAAACGGGACCAGGCACCTATTTATAAATGCAGGAATTTAAGAAGCAATCTGGACTGCAATCTGTTCAGTGAGATTATTCAGATCTGTCTCACAGTGAGTCTGAGTGATGCCACAGAACGGGAAAGAAGCAGAAGACACCAGCGCTAACGACCTCAGTGATTGAACATTACCATTTTTATTACATGCTACCCATACATGTCATGGTGTGTCTTAGAAGTGCACCTCAATGCACTTTTTCCCCTGCAGTGAAGTCATTCTGAAGTGCAGTCCTTGTGCACGAGCCCCACAACAACATCAAAACATCCAGAACCTTATCCCACCGAGCCAAGCAGAAGACGTCGGGGTGGCTCGCTCTTGCAAACGGAGATTAGTCTGTGTGAAGGTGACTCTACCTGTGCTTACACTTTAAGTGTGCCAGGTGCTCAGTCAACCACTGAATCCAAATTGGGGAGAAGTGTGAGGGAGGCAGGCTCAGCTCGCCTCCCCACAGTATAACTTACCTGTCACCAGCTCGCCCCAGATAAGGACAGATGACCTTTCTCCAGGTTGTTATAATAAATCAACTTCCAGAGGCAGTTATTCCTAGCACGGCCCTCTCGTCAGGCCTTACAGGTATCAATTGAGAAATACCACAGCCAGGCACCTCTGCTGTCACTGTTGGACAACACACAGGCAAGAAGGAAATTCCCTAATTTCTGCTCAATTAACAAGCTTAACCATGTCTGCCTTGTTTACATGATTGTTTAACATATTTATTGCCTCTATTTTCCATGTTTCTGTGCCGTAATTCTTGGAACTGAAGCTATATACCCCCCCCAAAAATGTACGATTTAATTAGAATATAAAGTATACATTCAAATGGCTTTAAAATCTGCCCCTTAAAGCTGGTTAAAACTCTAAATCTTCTTGCAACACAGCATAAAAAAGCTGTAGCAGTTGTAAAAAGCCAGTGTCTTCAAAGCAATGTTCACGGACTTGCTGATCAGGCAGCTTTTGATCAGCAAACACTAAAGAATTTATGGTAAAAAATCTTCGAGTTTTTGCACAATTACTTTTTTATGGACTGTTTATAGTACAGACAAACTAGAATGTTCTTTTCTCAATTAGAGGGAATACGGAGCCAAAGTTAATTGCTCCTCTGATAATAGGAGCATTTGAACGGCTCAGCCACCAAACAGGCCTCTCGGGGACATTAAACACAGAATCTCTGAATCACCGCACCAGCTGACTCATTCTCATCACACTGATGACTACATTTAACTAAATCAGTATGAGGTGCTTTGCCTCTCTTCTTTTTACTTCAGTCTAGGGGGTAATCTCACGCTGATCAAAAGCTGACTGGTAAGCTGGAGTTCAGCTCTGTGACAGCACGTCTGGGGATCTGAGAGTTCATGATGGCACACTGTTCAAAATTTAAGGTATTCATCATATGATGACATGGATCGAATTAAGAAAACAGCAGATTCTTCTCCATTACTTTCAGCGAGGAAACTGGGAAATAAACAGGTGCTACATTGCAATGCCTCAAACAACATTTCTAACCACAGGATCCTGAAAACTGTGACTGAAGGACGAGGGTCTTTGCCTGCCACTCGACCGAATGCCACCCTTTAATCAGGCTATAAGAGCTGAATCAGACGATTGGAGATTCATATTTGCCGGACCAGCAAGTATTTGACAGCAGCCTCAGAGACGCTGCAAGCCCGCACTGGCGAGCTGCACGACTTTCATTACCTAGAGTGGCTTTTAGAGAAAGACGGTAAGCTCCATCCGTACTACATCTCAAACAGTTCCAAGCCAAATGGACAAATATCCAGCTGAAACACATGCAAAGCTTTTCCTTCCTTTTCTTTTCTTTTTTTGTCACCGAATGCTAAGACTGCAAAGGCCTATATGGGTTCAGTTATTCAATCAATGTGCACCGAGAATAGTGTGTGAGGACAATTCAGTCCTCCCTGTTTGGTGCATCATGTATCAAGCAGCAGATTTCAGCATAGAACTGGGACACTAATCCCATTTTTAATAGAAGAGACATCACATGGAAATATATATATATATAATCTTCCTAAAAGTGATTAAAAACTTCTGAAAACTGGGTACACTCACACAAAGTCCGACACGTCTTCAGATAAGCATTGTGTCATAAAATATGAATTACACAGAAGACACCAGAGTCAATGGCAAAGATTATTTTAAGTCTAACCCAGGCTATATTTGAACTCCTAACTTTTAATTCAAAACTTCTGAATCATTTCCTTTTTTTTTTTTTTTTACTTCAAAGTATTATTTCACATTTCACTGAAAGGACCAGTGTGTCGGGTTTCGTGACTTCTAATGGTGCGGTTGATAATTACAAACCCTTTACCTCACCTTTTCCTTCTTACCGTGAAGGAAGGTTGCCAAGAAACATCTTGGCCACTTGCCCAGTGTTTACTTAATCCACTCTGGGCTACTGTAGAAAAACGGCAGTTCAACATAGCGCACTCTGCGGAAGAGGACCTGTGGCACCTGTCGATATAAAAGGCTCATTGTAAGGTAACAAAAAAAATACTATTCCTTATTTTCAGGTGATTATACGCTCATGAAAATGAAAAATATATTCTATTTCTGCCACATCCTGTAAATAGAGCCCCCTAAATCTAACACTGGGCCTTTAAAGGTATGATAACTAACTTTTTGGCCACTTGAGGGCAGTACAACAAGAAAGAATTACGTATTTATGCATCCAATCAGAGCTTCTCTCCTTTTTTCCCTACATCATAATTTTTAATATACTGTAAAAAAAAAACGCTTTACCACATGTTTCAAAGTAATATACAGCAAATGTAAGTTAATCTGAAATTTGAGCTACTCTTTAAAAGTTAAAGAAGAAAGGCGCAGATTTAAATTCAGGTGGCGTAGTACAGCAACCATTTTAAGTATTCCATTTCATTGCTTCTCCTCCTCAGACTTCATCGGTTTTATTGGTATCAAACCTTTTAACCTGACATGGTTAATTTAAGCCTAACATCTCCTTCTTGCCCTCACCCCTTCACTGGGATATCTGTGAACTATTGCAAGAGTAAGAGAATTTAAAAAAGGGTTTGGGTATTAGGAATGCAAATTAGTAAAAGAAATGTAATAATTAAAATAGAAAATGGGCAGTCAGCTTCATAATTTTGAGAATACTGGCTGCTATACACGTAAGTTTTACTTGAAAATGAAACATTCCCTGTTTTCTTCTGCATTGTCTCATTTGAATAATATTCAGTGACTTCCTTGACTGTTTCATTTTCTCCGTCATGACGGTGAACAAGTGCTTGACATATGCTTTTGCACTCTCTGCTGAGGTAACATTTAATTATCAAACCAACTGTATTGCTGCTCAGGCCTGCCAGCAATGACGACTTGAATTAATGACACATGAAAAGCAATCTTCGCGCCCTGGAAGTCCAAGGCCTGCAAGGACACCCACAGCTGCACACATAATAAACATCCCATCACTGTGATGAGCACTTTGCCTCCTACATCTAAAAATACGACCAGAACTGTAAACCTGCTCAATTCTCCTCCTTCAGGTTCATCTGTGTCCGGAGGGCATCCATTACGTTGCCGTGTGTGTCACAGTGTGTCATTGAGGTCCTGTGCTTTCACTTTTTCACTAAGTAAGAGGCTTCAGAGTACACAGGAGAAAAGTCTATAAAGTGGAACAAGAAAATTTATCAATTTACTGTTATTACCGTGTCCAATTTAAGTTTCACATGTGTGCCACTCTCTGTAGCTTTACATATATTACCAATTTTCCAATATTCCTGATACATATTATCATTATTTTGAAGTCAGTCTGAAGTGAAATATCTGACTCTTAACCTGCTAAATGCCCAACTATGTTACTCAGCTGCTATGCCCTATAGTGCTGTGCAGGTAGTGCTTTTTAGAGCTCTTTCGCTGAAAACAGCTGTTATGGAGCAGTTGCGGTATGGACAGCTGAACAATGACCTGGAACTCGCTACAGAACTTCGTAAAGCAGAGGGAAGCTGTAGATACAGCTCATAATGCTAATGATATGCGGGTTCATCACGCCGAGCAACGGCGCTCACAATACAAAAATGGAAATGTATATAACTCCGTGAACTCCATCTGATGAATAACACATAATTAAAAAATCTCCACGAGAGATGCTCCAGGTAAGATTGTTTTCTCAACCGCCATTTACAAGGTCAAGAATGAACTTTAACCGTCAACTATATAGTTGTAAATTGAGAACAACAATAAATTGAATTGCCTGGATACCATATGACAACAAAAGAAAAGAATCTACATTAGCTTTGGCAGAATGTAAAATACAACAGCATTCTGCAAGTTCAAGTTCATTTGGGTCAGGGTTGGTAATGACTCATGACTCCCACACTCTGTTTTAGGGAGAAGCCCATTGGTAGATTTCATGCGCAGATAATAAATAGAGTGAGCCATGCACGGTTCAGTGGTCAGAGCTGTAAATGGTAACGATCACGCTGTAATTGCAGCCCTTTCTGCATCACTTATTATGAATAAAATATGATGTAGGGTGTTATTCATCCATGGATTAGGGCACATCATCAGTGTCCCAGGTAAGTAATAACAGTCCATTACTACTCCTGTAGAGTTGGTGTAGAGATTAAGGGAATGTGAATATGTTATCGTTATGACTGGTGGGAAAGAAAACACATACTGTATGCGGGAGGTTGAATAGTTTTGCAGTGCCACAGAATCAGTAGGTGAGATACACATTCAGTAGCTTCCCGTTCTGTAATAAAGTCACTTGATGAATAAAGAATGATCTCAGCCAAGCAGATAATTCTGATAAAGTATGGCTATCCATTAGCTGAGCTAGAGTAACCATTAATGGTAATACTGGTGATAATTAACAGACTGGAACAGAACAACATTACGGCATAATGCACACAGGACCTTTCCTTCACCTTCCAGATGACTGACAGCAATTATGCGTGTGCTCACTCTAGCCCTTAAATAAAAAATGTGCAGCCATTTTTTTTGTTCTTTAATTATTGTCGTTTGTTCTTAAAGCAACATTGTGTGACTTTTCTACCATAAAATTACAGATCTGAAATCATTTTGTTGCTACACTGACTTGTAATCAAATGAATGGTGTGTTATTCCCACTGTGTGCCCTGTATGCTCTTTTCTTACACCAAGTAACTTTGTGCCCTGGGTACGATCTCCCGCAAGATGTAATGAGAAGTACGGCTACTCCACAGGTTTTCAGGTATGCAGATGGGGAACGAAGCTGGTGTCATGCCAGAACAGGAGCTGGGGAAGTAGGCAATATAACTGGGCTCAGCAGCTTCTATAGACATAATGACGAAGAGACTAAGGAAGACATTGATGGAGGAAGCTAAGAATAGAGTGCCTGAGCTGCCAGACAAGAGTAAATCTGGGAATGACTTTTAGTCATTGGTGAGAGCTTCATGAAATAAAAGCCTGAAAGACAGACGCCAAACTGGGCTGGCATATTAGCTGGCTCCTATGTCTTGTGTTGTTGACCTTGCTTGATAATTAGGCGTAAGTAATATAATCATAACAAATGCATGTGTACAGCTGTCCATACTTAAAACAACATTGCATTTTGAAACTGGGGGTGCTAAAACACAAAGATACCAATTTCTATGTAATGTTGCTTTAAGAATATACATATACCCTAACCCCGCTTTTAATTCCACATAACACAAAAACCTTAAGCACAGTGTGCCTAAACATCCTTATCCAGAATTACAGCAAAGGATATCCTGTCATTAAATCTCACACACATCTCTCTCTGTCTCGCTCTCTCTCTCTCTCTCTCTCACTTTCTGTGTTTCATCAAAGGAGAGTATCGAACAGTCTCCGTACTGCACTCCTGTTTTGGCTTCGGTCTCTTTGTACTTCTGAACTGAGCATTCATTATGCATAAGCAACAAGAAGGCTGCTAATGAAGATTTCATAACTGATAAAAAAAAAACTGCGACATCAGCATATGCATATAATTATGAGGCCACAGTCAGAAGACGGATAACGAAGCTGTACATGTTTATCAAAAGACACGTTAAATGCTGAAAAAGAAATGTATATTCATTATTTTGGTTTGAATATTGTTTATATCTTCATGTGCATGTTTGTGGCTTTTATACAAGGAAAATAAATTCATGTACCTGCTAAATATGTAGCAAATGGATAAGGCATGAACCAAACTGGGGCCTCTGGGGACATAATTACACAAACAAGTAAATGTACTTACTTTAACACTACATGTATGTACATGTACAAGTCAATTATATTTGTATTTCCAACAACAAATTGAATTTTCTTAAATGCGTAATGGCAAAATGTATTTTGGAAAAGAGCTGAAGGCACAGAAACACAGATAACATGCTTGTTTGCAATTACTAACAATTACACTCATACTCACACATTCTCCAGAGTGAAATGGGAATAGATAGATACTGTATGTGCTTACTACCGGACTTTCACACATACATTTCAGCTAATAGCCTTTGAATATTTTAGCTTTGTGATTAACTGTATGTTTACCTCCATGGCTGAGAAGTAAAACCAACGCACAAGTGCCAAAACCTGCAATTCTTTGGCGGCCACTTGAATCTGACTACAAAACAACTCAATCTCCATAAGCCCCAATATTAAAATGTCCAACTTCACAGCAGAAATAAACACGCTTACAGCCCGGTTAAAAAAACAGTTTTAGTCTCTGTAGCCAATATTACTGTTCATGGTAAATATGCTAGGGGTGATTATGATGATTATTTTCAAATTATGTTCACCCTCTGAGATCTGATCATTGATATAACCCCAGATGGTTGAGGCTTAAAGTCTGTGTAAAGTAAGAATAAATATGTGTTCTGAGTTTGCCAGACCAAAAAAGAAAGTGTTATTAACCACACAGCCAAATTTGAATGATTAAAAACATCAACAAGTTTATGAAATTGGGTGTCAAAATCAGGTAAAAATTAGCTGTATTCTCAGCTCCAGGACTGTGTCTGCTGAAGGCACCGAAGCCACGCCCACTCATGGGAGCAGTCATGCAGCAATTTTGAAGTGACTAAAACGTGTCAGAAATTTCAGAAAATGACATGACTAACTTTGCAACACTCTGAGTGAGATGAATCAATCACTATCTCTCTGCCAGTGGTGCAGGGGTATTCTCAGGGTGGCCTCAGCGTGTCATCGTGCCGCCCTTTAAGGACCGCCCACAAAATCCTGGATTTAACTTCTAACTCCACGTTTCATTAATATATAGTTGAAAGTCTTTTCACATGTTTTCAGCGACAATTTTCCAAAATATTCAATGTATTTTGAAAGACATCTCAGAATTTCCATTACACAGACTTTAAAGACATGCATAATCAAGAGCATGTCCGCTTTGATTGCCAGGTGGGTACAGGTGGGTTATTTATTCTTATTGGTGGGTGGTGTGGTAGGCTGCTACACATTTGCAGGGATAAATTAAGGTCTACTGAATTCAACTGAATGAAATTTCAGGAGTCAAATTGTTTCTATCCACACAAAAACCAAAGCCATTTCTCCTTGGCTCCATGACCTAACTTTTTGCCCCAATTTAACTGAAATGTGTTTTGTAGTATTTGAGATATGTTGTAATTAACAGGCAGAGAAACAAACTGCAACCTCCATGGCACAGGTAATAAAGAGACTTTGAAGAATTTAATATAAAAACGAATGTCTGTAATGAATTCAGATTCACTAGTAATGAGATGGCTCTTGACTCTTCAAAAAAAATCAGCATAATAGAAAAAAAGTAATAACACTGATAAAACAATCAGACAAAGCACAAAGAGACAAGATTCAGTTCAGTTCTACACAAATTCAAAGGCTGACCATTAAATGTCACCAAACTACTGCATGAAGATTTTTTTTGCAAGCTTAAGAAATTCTCATTACTCTTAATCCAGTTGACAAACCTCGTCTTGCTCTGTACATGCATACTGTGAGACATGCTGACATTTTTAACAGCAGCATCAGTCACATTATGCAGCAAAAAGGATGCTTTGTTCATTTTTATATCAAGAAAACATCCAGCTCCCACCCGAATGTTTCAATACATGTCAACCACCTGTGAAAGCTTTTGTTATATTACATTTTCAGTGGAGCTGTGAGTGATTCAAGCTATGAAGAAGAATGTGGAATAAATCAAAATTTTAGAGTAGAATAAGTGGTTACTTGTTTGTCTTCATCTCCTCTTGGTTTGAACCTAAAAACACACCAAGTTCACACACTGGGCATCAAGAAGATGTCGTATAAAACTCTTGAGGTGTCACCTCAACTCAAGAAGCAGGCTCTCTATCTGTTGTATGAATGGTAATGTGCATGCATGAATGTTTTTGTGTTCTGGCTGAGTGACCTTGTGCGTGGAACGAGCTTCCTTTGATGCGTGACAAAGGCTTCATTTGGCTTTTCTGTTATTAAGTCTGCACAATATCTTAATTGGTTGTCGTCATAATTATGAGAACGGATAATTTGATGAACAAATATTTAACTGCATTATAACCTTTATACCTTTATCTATTCATTAGTATATCAGGGAACTTTTCAAGTGAAAAAGGTGTCACTAGTATTTGCTCAAATCCATATTTTCTGGGGTTATTTAATTTAAATGATGCATACATTTATACATGAACAGCCCTGACTCTCGCATTTTATTCAAGTTTAATGTATGCTTCACTGTAGGGGCTTCAGGCTGTATATTTGATAATCAAATGTCCTGTCAGACCTGCAGCCATAACAATAAATCTGTGTTATTGTTTTTTTTAATCTCAGTGACAGATGTTCTGACTGCACCAGGATGGAAACCGAAGGTAGGATATTGTGGTGCGAAACTGAATTTCATTTCACCTGAAAGCAACAGAAAATATTTCTCTGATACTGAACAACAACAGCACATACAATACATGCAAATAATTTACTCAGCCCTTCCTTTTATGCAAGTACAATTTTAAAATCAGCTCTTTGTTTTGTGACCTGGTGTCTACCCCAGTTATTCCTGACCAAACAGTTATCTAATAAGCATGTAACAATCACAGATAAGTCCAGCAGCTCTCTTCTGTGTAGGCCTCTGAAAACGCCTGAGAGGACAAAAGCAATCCAGCTCAATGAGCCATATTCATTCAGCAGACATGACGCTCTCCGCAAAGCAACTTAAGAGGACTGCACTTATGGGTATATTTCTCCAAAAAGCCTCTGAAGAGAGGCAGGCCTGTCTGCTCCACTTCTCCCGTGACTGACAGCACACTCCAGGGGAGTCACGCCGCAAGACACGCACACTGATCCAGTCTGACACGCCTGACCTTTCCTGGGCCGCACGGCTGGCTCACCACGTACCTCGCCCTGCCCGCCTGAAAAGGCCACACGATGCCATGCAGGCATGTGCCATCGCCGCCCACCTCGGGCCCCTCCATCTTGAGAGGTGAATGCCCGAGACTGTGCTGAGACAGCCACTCAATCAGAGAGGCTCTCAACCACGAAACAAGGGTATGCCATCTGAATTTGGCAGTGATATACAACTGGTATTCCCCATTGCACCCTTAAACGGAGTAAAGACTTTATTAGGAATTATTTTACTGTGCAATGAAGCTTTTTTTTTACTTTAACTTTCTACCATTTGGGATTTTTTAATTAAGGCATTGCTCATACACAAAATGATTATGAAGACAAAATTTGCATAATACTATTAGTCATTTCACTTAGTGAATGTGCCTTGTGCAGTGGCTGGTTAGTGGAGGGGGCTAGGGTGGGTCTAACATAGTGTGTGTCTGCCAACAGTCTTGGTTAAGGCAGAATCATCTCAGAATAGATGTTGCGGGAGTCCACTGAAGAACAAGGGAGGAGAGAGCACTGTAAGTGCACAATAGATGCTGCAGCTGTGATTTGAAGAGCTGTCGCAACCAGTGAGCACTTTCCCGAGTAAAGGAAATATTTGGTAAAGCAGAAATAAATCATGTGGTCATGTACTTCAGTGTGAGATTGTATTTTTCAAAACAGAGAGAGAGAGAGAAGAAAATTCTCCAGTTCAAAAATTCAAGACATTTGGTCGATGGTGCACATGTGGAGGTGTCTATGAGGATATATAACTGGTTAATAGATTTTTAATGTGCTATTTCAATGCATGACTTAAAATGTAAGTGCAATCTAAACCATGAATGACTCCGGAAACACTAACTGCATTGAAAAACACACACAGCCATTCACACACACACACACACACACACACACATATTGCTCATGCGGTGACTAGTTCATTAGATTTCACCTGCCTTTAGTAAGTGTACTGCATCTCTCTCATATTAAAACAAGCAATTGCAACCGCAGCCCGAAAAATTATTGGAGAGTCAGTCCTGAGATAAGTACAACAAATGTAAAGACTCTGTGTGGTACAACAGTAGTGCACTGGTTCTGTGGGCTCAAAGGCACTTAGACACACCACACAAGACAAAGGCCAAGGGTGCAGGGAGAGAGGAGAGAGGTCAGGTTTGAGTACGATGCACCCAACTTCATCTTTATCGACAGAAATGGATATACCTCATTCACAAGGAATGATATTTCAGCATAGCAGAATCAGTCTTCGCCCCTTTCTTACTTTACTTTTCTCATTATGTGCAATTAGAGCTGTGATCCGGTGACAATGAAATGGCCACAGGAGCGCTAGGACTGCAGGCTGACAAACAACATCATTTCAGCTGTGAAAAGGGACTTCTGTAAATGGTTCAGAACTGTATAGGTTAATGGCACAGATCGGGAGAATAGCAGCACCGACACAACTGGACCAAAACGAGTTCAATGTGATGTAAAAACACAAAGGACACAACACAATTCATACGTCTGAATGTCAAACAACAAGTGAGAGACTATTCTTCTTCTTCATCTTTGACTACACGCTGATGACTGGAGCTCTGTTGATCACTCCACCCATCCTCATCCCATCCATCACTGCTCACTTTTAGGAATATTTCAATTTAAGGTTTATCATGGGGCTCTAGTGGTTCTGGGGCCACAAAAAGAATATATTTTTAATGCATGTTTGTACACACTGGTGGTCTGAGGACCACAGGGGCTTGTCATTGACTCATGCACACACACACACACACACACACACACACACACACACACACACACACACACACACACACACACACACTGCCACACAGCAGGAATCAACATGAGGGGCATTTATTTATACCTTTTATTCCTCTGGGCTTCCTTCTTATCCATTATGACGGGCACACAGTTCGTAAGCTCGGTCCAGTCTGCATGCAGTCCGCAGCTCCAGCCAGTGGAGAACCGGGAGAAGAGCCAGGACTCCTCTTTCCCTGGTCGGTGACATGTGCACTTCTTCTGCCCGGGCTTGCAGTCGCACGGTTGCTCCAAGCGAATATTCCTCACCAAGTGTCTCCCGAAAGTGGTCCCTCCGGTCTTCTGGATGTGCAGAAACACTATCACGTCGTCCCCTTTGATATTGAACTCCACGTGTCTGTCGAGGTCTCTTTCGGTGAAGTTGAATTTGGACGGTACTTTAGCAGGGCTGTCATCCTCCAGGTCTTGATCTCTGTAGAAATCATCGCTGTCCTGGTACGGGGTTGAAAGCAGGCTCACCCCTCTTAATTTCTCCCCAGACTTAAAGTGGCACGAATTGCTGCCAGCGGGACATATGTACTGGTAACCTATCATAACAAAAAGAACAGCTAAAATAGGAACCAAGATGAGCTTACTGGATCTATCATCCATCATATCAAGATAGTGTCTTCATTCCATTACCGTGAATAATAAGCAGCACCCATGGGATCAGTATTCCTCCAGACTAAAGGTGCATATTCTTTAAGTGCCACATGTTGATCGGATTAAACACCCTCCGAGGACAAAAAGACCAAGTCAGCCTTTTTTTGTTTGTTTCTGAAGCACTGCACGCCTTGTCTAAAGTCAAGAGTCATGGCATTCAAAATTTCTGCATGTCCAACTTCTTAAGCCGGCGTAGAGCTGTATCCGTGCACGCCGACGACTTCCATGCTCCGGTATCAAGTTGAAAATGAAGCTGATGAGAGTTTTTTAGTTTCACAGCTTCTTTGTTGCTGATCCCAGTATAAATCACAATGTCTGTGCTTCAATCCGATGATGGACTTCTTCTTTCAGCAGAGATGTCTGCACGGCTCGGACTGTTGGGCTGCATCCTCCGGCAGCATCCTATACAGCAGCAGCATCCTTGGCGGGTTGAGGCGGTCTGACTGACTGTGCTGAAGCAGTGCTTTCTGAGAGGATGCTGCTGCTGCTGCTGCTGCTGCTGCATCCGAGCAGACAAATATACGTTGTGCATCCCGTCCATCCCATAATCTCGTTTTAACACAGTGCAAAGCTAGAAGCCCACACCCGGACACTGAAGTGAGACAACATGCAGATTTAAGCACATAAAAAAAAATACCAAATCCGATGTAACTTTTTTTTTTGAAGCGCATTCATCCGAGTGTGACCTTTGATGATTAAAGCGACAGCACTATCCCTCTGTATAGTCTTTAAATAGCCCAATTCCATATCTGATATCTGCTCATAAGACTGTTTTAAAAGTGAAACAGCTGCTTTCTCTGCAGCAAATACAGGATGCATATAAAATATTGGTGCATTGGCTGACTGGCATGTGAGGCATTTAGAGGAAATAATTCAAATTAAATGAAGATATGTTGCAAATATCAATTTAATAATGTACAATAAAATGAGAATCCTATGTGCATTTTTTTTAAACCAATAAGCAAATGAAGAAAAAAAAACATATAAATAAGGCTGTGAAGTCAAATTGAGTTTAAAGGAGAACTCCACCCAAACACAGGAGGATCAGTTTACCGATAATGTGAAGCATTACTCAGCCTGAACGGTCTGTGGCTCTGGAGGGAGCTTTCCAAAGACTGCAGAAGCTACCCAGTTGTTATTATTTTGGCCTTGAGCTTGGAAATCTCGGGTTTTGTAAAGCCTGTTTCACAAAAATGGGCTCATGGAGTTCCAAAAAAGTGAGCTTTTACAAGGAAGGCAGGGTTTATGGAGTTGTCTAATGTGGAGATTGTAGGATTAACAGTTATTAGATTACATGTCAGGATATCTCAGCCTGATTTCTCTCACAAATACACAATCTTTATAGAAGTTTTATACTAATGTAATAATATTCTAATGATTGGTCTAACATAGTTTAATCTCTCACAATAATAATATGATTATATCTCCACTTACTGGGGAGACTGATGCCCTTTGTAGCCCTTTGCAGGACTTTCTGTGACAGTGTGGTGGCACGTCTATTATTATATGCAGTTGTCTGCCAGAGAGGGGGAAGCACAGAGGGGGACAGAAAAAGACTCAACAAACTGGTCAAGAGGGCCAGCTCTGTGGGGGAGGAGGTGTGATGAACATCTCCTCTTACCTCCTGCATGAGACTGTGCAGACCCAGCAGCTCTTTCAGCAACAGACTGCTACTCCCACCATGTAAGAAGGAGCTCTGCCACAGGTCCTTCATTCCAACAGCTGTCAGACTCTCAAGTATGACGTCATGGCTTTTTTTCCCAATATATTTCTTATTTACGAGTAATTTCAAGGTACAATCAACCTTACGTATATGTATGGAAGCCCTAAACGGTCATACATTCATACATTTCCTCCCTTTTTTCTCATAACAAGTTAATTTCATTTGTTTTGAAATAACAAATGTTGTTATCCTGGGATAAAGGGATAATTTTCTTGAGATAGCAAAATTTAGTTTTCCCGACATGACAACATTAATTCGAGATTTCGAAAAAAAACAACAACAAAAGGTCTAGTATATATTAAGTCATTACAGGAAACATCATTCAGTGTAGCAATGTCAGAGGAGCAGAAGAATGTTGCAACTGCAATAATTGATAATAATACTAATAATGACGATAATTATAATTAATTATTGAAAATTAATCATTGAAATTAAATAGTCAATATCTTGGGAAAACTAACTGTTGTCTCGGGTAACAACATTTATTATTTCGATGTAATGACATAAATTATTTGAGATCTTGAGAACACATATGACATTAACTCGTTGTCACAAGAAAATGGAGGAAATAAAGTCTATGAATGTTCGCTATTAAATTATGTAAAAAGAAAAAATAAATAAATAGAACTATACACTTTTATAGAAATAAGAAATGGACCTAGAAATAGAGCTAAAAAAAACATATGCAACTAAATTAGGCTGTAGAAAAATGAATGACTCACAGGATTGTAGTTCAAGTTGAATCGAGACTTGTGGTAGAAAACGTCCAGAAAACAGTGACACTGAGTGTGAAGTTGTCAGTTTGTGTATAGATGATACATCCTTTATTTATCACATATCAAACCATTGTGACCTTTACCTTGTAAATTTATCTTTAAAGGCTTCACTTTCTCTATTCATCTGTGGTTACTTCCGTCCTTGTGCTACTTCAACAATCTCTTATCTAATCCTATTAAATATTGTATACATCTCTAACTGTTTTAAAAAAAAACTTTATTGAAAGAACAAACAAACAAATAAAGAATTCAGTCATACTAGTTCACATTGTACAATAGTAACATAGCACATTACATGATAGTATAGTAAGGATCAAAAGGGAAAAGCATGAAAACAGAAAAGCAAAAATAAAACTTAGATGTGACAAACTTGTAATCTTATAAAGTTCTAGTTATAACTGTTTAACTGGCAGGTTATTGGTTGAAAATATCTGCATAAATATTCATTATAGATAGACATTTCTTATTAGTAATTACCTTAAAAGATTTCAATCAAAAATAGCTTAAATGATGGTGATGAATCTTGAAATTTACATACAAACATTTATGGATGTGAAATTTCCCTAATAAAATATAGAGGTTGACAATAATACATAGTTTCTTTTCTTTGTATTCAAAGTATAAGTAATAATGTTTTTTTTCCCTCAATGCTGATTTTATGTTTTGTACACATCTCTGACTGTCTGGAATAACAATTTTCAACAAAGAGTTTAAAATAAGTCAATTTGCGGATGATACGTCCATCTTCCTAAAAGATAAATCAATGGTAGACAAAACTCTCAGCATTGTCTTATTCTTTTCTAAAGCATCTGGATTATCTCTTAATATTAAAAAATGTGAACTATTTCCCATTCACACAAGCTCTGACTTCTCTATTGCCTCAATTAAAATTGAATCATAAAAATATCTAGGGTTAACGATAACTAAAAACTTGATCAGAAGAGAAGATACCAATATTTCTAACCATATTTTGGACATGAAGAAATCACTTAGCCATTGGTTAACCAGAGACCTCACTATTTTTGGCAGAACCATCCTATCTAAAGCTGGAGGTATTTACAAACTGATCTATCCCTGCTACTCCTTTTACATCTCCTTGAAAAACTTGAATAAAGCTAATACAATTATTTTTCAATTTTTATGGAGAAATAAAACCCAACTACATTAAAAGGTCTCAGGAATATGACAAAGGTGGCATCAGTGCACCACCTGATCATGTTGTTCAATTTTCTTTTCTTTTTTATTTCATTTATACCTTGCAGTTATTATTTATATCATGGTCACTTACTTTTGTTAATATTATATTATATTATGGTCACTACTCTTGCAATAATCCTATTATTTGTATCATGGTCACTTTCTTTGCAATATTTCTTTACATTACAATACTCTTTTTATATGTCGTGCCACTTTTATCCTCAGTACTTGTCCTGTCTTTTTGAAGGTTGATTGTTTTTTGTGTTTTTTGCGTAGGTTATAGATATTTCTGTCTGTTCATTGTGTATTTTCTGCATTTTCTACTTTTTTTGTAGTGTATGCTACACTTTTCTTGCTGCTGTAACAGGTAAATTTCCCCGTGGTGGGATGAATAAAGTATATCTAATCTAATCTAATCTAATCTAAATTTCTAGTTAGTGTTCGTGCATCGCTGTGAAACTAACTAACTAACTTAAACTCTTTGCAATATTTCTTACACTATGACACTATGATCACTTTACACTACAAGACTCTTTATACCTCATGCCACTTTTTATCCTCAGTTTTTCGTGTTTATTATGTAGGTTATAGATATTTCTGTCTGTTTATTGTGTTTTTTTGCCTTTTCTACTTTTTTTGTAGTGTATGCTACACTTTCCTTGCTGCTGTAACAAGTAAATTTCCCCATGGTGGGATGAATAAAGTATATCTAATCTAATCTAATCTAATCTAATCTAATCTAATCTAATCTAATCTAAGTTTCTAGTTGGTGTTTGTGCATCGCTGTGAAACTAACTAACTAATTTAAACTTTTTGCAATATTTCTTACACTATGACACTATGGTCACTTTACATTACAAGACTCTTTATATATCATGCCACTTTTTATCCTCAGTTTTTGCATGTTTATTGTAGGTTATAGATATTTCTGTCTGTTTGCCTTTTCTATTTTTTTCTAATTCTGTAGTGTATGCTACACTTTTCTTGCTGCTGTAACAGGTAAATTTCCCCGTGGTAGGATGAATAAAGTATATCTAATCTAATCTAATCTAATCTAATCTAATCTAATCTAATCTAAGTTTCTAGTTGGTGTTCGTGCATCGCTGTGAAACTAACTAACTAACTTAAACTCTTTGCAATATTTCTTACACTATGGTCACTTTACATTACAAGACTCTTTATATATCATGCCACTTTTTATCATCAGTTTTTGCATGTTTATTGTGTAGGTTATAGATAGTTCTGTCTGTTTATTGTGTTTGTTTGCCTTTTCTACTTTTTTCTAATTCTGTAGTGTGTGCTACACTTTTCCTGCTGCTGTAACAAGTAAACTTCCCCGTGGTGGGATGAAAGTATGGAGTATGGGATGGAAGTATATCTATATCTAAATCTAAATCTAAATCTAAAGCTCCAAAATTTGAATCTATGGTTGGTACCTTCAGAATTAATTGGATAAAATCTTACCTGTCACAACTGGACTCCATGTGGTTTCACATATCTAGGTCTTTGTTTGGACTTTGAAAAGTGATTTGGATGTGAACAGGATCCAGATTGAGCTGTCTAATTTCCATAAACGCACACACACACACACACACACACACACACACACACACACACTGTGATGACGACACGCTGCAGTGTGTGTTTGTGTGTTTGTGTGTTTGGTGGGAAACCGTTTTGAGCTGCTCTTTAGCTGTCTACGGCTGTGCCAGAACAAATCACAACTTCACCACCGGGTTTTCTCAAACTTTAAACTCTCTGTCACTACATGTTTCCGTGTGAACACGTTGAACAAACATCGCTTTAAATAACCAACCGTCGTGTTTAATTTTAAACGTAACGGTCGTGTCACACTCGAATAACGGTCAGCGCGAGACACCAACGTCAACGCCGGTTAGTAGCTACACGGGCTGCTAGCTGCTTAAAATACCGACCTGACTTCGCTTTGTATGGAAACGGACAGCATCTCCAACAGGGTGAGATATATATATATATATTTCTATATTTATATCATATAAGTTATATAATGTGCAACACTGTACACACGGTTATGTATGTCTAATGGGAGCGGTGGTGTAGTAGGCTGTGTAACGTACCGCGTTCAATCACGGCGAGCTTGCTGTTTACTTAATGCTAAGTTAACTGGTTGTCCCTTTAACGTTATTTAAATTTATTTTATAAGTTGTATTCATACACAACAGTCGACGTGGTTTTCTCTTGTTGTTCGTCTCTTCTACAAGTTTTTCAGACTTTTTTTTATGTGTGTTTTTCATGTAACGTAGGTGATAACTTAAGAGTAACTACGTGGCACTGACTTCTCAAAAGGAAAGCTGTGCTGACTGACTGCTTTTTTGTGTCATTGTAGGTTCATGTTACGTCGAGCCGGAGATAATGAGGAAGGTTATTGTGCTGTCACTGTCACTGCTGCTGCTCAACATTCATCATGTCATATCGGCACCCAAAGGCGTCACTGCCAGTCTAAAAGCAAAGTGGAACATGAC
>NC_040028.1:15981550-16099821 GCF_000972845.2 Larimichthys crocea
CATGCATGTGCGAGGCGGGGACACAGTTCATTTTAGTCTTGCTGCCTCTGTTTTTGGGCTTTGTTCTGGGCTTTAGGTAAACAGTAAACAGACCTCATATGATCAGACCTTGGATGTCTGACAATGCAATTATTTTGCAAGCAAACTCAATTGAGAAATGTTACATTTAACTGTGACAATTTCTGGAAGGAGAGCGGGTCCAGATGGACAAGAAGCAGCAACTGTCAACGCCGAATCTCACTGTAGTCGCAGCTCTGGGGTCAATATTGCAAACAGTGTTTCGACTCCAACACAAACAGTTTTGATCCTCGTGCTCCCGCTGATCCAAACATTTACTTATCCAAATCTACTTGCAGTTATTGCCTTAAAAAAAACAAAGTGTGGATGGTGTTAAAAAAAAAAGAAATGTGCCAAATGATTGATGACCTAGCATTTGACATGGTTGTCTGTCAGCTAGTTTGTGTGATTGTTCTTTTATTGGTTCCATCTGGGCACAAATTTGAGATTCAGGTCATTATGTAGACCTTTTAACCTCTAATCAGCATAGATGTAGCACCAAGCAAGCACTGAGCTTTCTGACTTTAATTATGGACTATTATCACTGTGGGATGAACACAGAGGTCACGGAATCTTCTGCAAATCGACCCTTACATTTCGTCTTTTGTTCTCGGCTCAGACGGATGTTCTTCATGAGGTTTTTGGCAGCATAAAGGAAAACGGAGAAGCACGGAGAAAGAGCCAGGCATCTTAAAGGATGGGATAGAAATGAGCTGAAACCCCCTTGACACAAGAGTATGATGTCCATTAATAAATACTTTCAAGGGTGTGTAGGCTTTTGCAGAAAACTAATTTCTTCTTATGGTTCTCAGAAGGTATAGTGACGATGAACAGGATTGAGAAGAAAGATATAATACCATTGCATGCAATTAGATTCAGACACATGCAAGAGCTGAAAATGGATGATTTCCCAGGGGGTTGTACTAATCCACTCAAGTGCCATGGCACCTTGTCATGCACTTCTTTAAACAAATCATATTTTTATCCCGGTGTAAGGCCACACTCTTTACATGCATTTTTTTTCTGGCTGCCAAAATTATTAGAATTGGCATCACTTCTTAAAATATTCTAGACTGTTCTGGGTGGAAATGTAACCTTAACCGGGCATCCATAATGAACACTTCTATGAATGCACAGAGCTTGTGGAACAACAACACCATAGGACATCCATGTCAAGTCGGTGGGATTCAGAAATTGCATTGTGCTCGACGACTGCGTTTTGCAAGACTCCATCATCAAGCAGCTGCTGGTGGAAATGAAAAGACTGGCAGCATGAATCAATACTTCAAGTGTGTATTGTGCGTCACGACTGAATAGGTTACACATAATTATGGACACCGCAATGATCCACTGCGATAACAATGACGCTTGCCATGTGCTAATCTCTGCTGATGAACCTCGTCTGACTGTCATTGCTTCCCCAGTTACTGAGAATTAAACTGGTCAATGTGTAACTGGCCTATAATATCTCATATAGACATATGCACTCGTTATGACTTTAAGAATTTTGGCATGCTGTGATATTTACCCGACTTGCACAGCATTATGGTTAACCTACTTTTGCTCTTTCGAAGAGGGAGGGGGGGTAGCTGGCAGCTGCTTTTCATATTTTTATGCCAACGGACTGATCTGTCTGTGAGTGAAACACCATGATAGTTGGATAAGGATATTCTCTTAAATGCTTTATTTATGATAACAGCGTTTCCCATTTGAGGGGAGTATGAAAATTGCATGAAAACAGTTTAACCTATGCACCCTAACCAGACTAACAGTCAGATTATGTATTAGTGCACCAAAAAGCTGACTGTGTGTGAGACAATCTACCAGCTACCAGTTGCTGCAAGCGTTGAACTTAAAAGTCTTATGCTGTTGGACTGTTTTTGCTGAATTGTAACCAACAGATGACCCAGAAAACTTGATTTTAGTCACAGTGTGACATGTTGAATGTTTTATTGATTGAGCTGTGTCGTGTAATAATAAAAAATGTGGCTTACTCGTCCCTATAAACATTCTTTCCTCGAGCATTATAATGCCCCCCAAAACTGTGGCACATCAGTAGAATAGAAAATCCATATGTACTAACAATAAACAAATCAGAATAGCCAATTACTGCAAACGCTGCACTACAAGCAGAAGGCTGTTTGTTTTGGGGCAGACTGTTGAGGATAGTGGAAGAAAAGGCAACTCAGGAATAATTAGAATTCCAGTGTTAATTTAGGGGTTGAAAACTTAATAAGAAAATAATCATTAAAATGATAAATGTGTTTGTTCATTTACCCATAACAGTGCAGGCACATCTATAATCTGCCCATATTTTACATAAAATATGAAACATGTCTGTGACAGGTAATCCATTCAAGTTCTCTTTCATCTATATTACATGTTTTGTATCTATATTTATATTGGTACATATTTAAAAATGGTGCGTTTACTGATTGCAACTAAGTGTGTTCACTTATTCTGGCATATCAGAGCTTTGCAACTCCATGCACTGATAATCATAAAGGTGTAAATGAGCATAACAGGTGCAATAAAAGAGGAGAGTGAGGGAGATGTCAGTCTAGCACCCTGAACACACCCACACAGTCCTCAGGCGAGGATTAATCAGCCAAAGTAAGTGAAAACACCTGCGTGGACCATGAGTCTATAACGGCTTGAATGTCAGTGGAAAATGCTTTAAACTGCTTCTCATCCACGTTTGCTTGTTTGTTCTGTTTGTTTGCTGTCGTGCTTCGAGTGCACTAAAGAGAGAGGCTTTGTACAGTCACAACTGTAGTGCAACACAATGATTAGTGACCCTGGAATAAAAAATCATCGTGACCCTGTAGATCTGTAAGATGTTTCGTTTGCAATTGATAACGAACTGAAGTAGGTTGAAAGCAGGCTGCATGTAAGTACGCATTCAAAATACTTAAGCATTTAATGTGCTAATGTATGCAAACTAATGCAAACTTTAAAAAGGACCAACTAACTCACACTAAAGCCAAAAGCAGCCAAGGTGGCTGCATTGTTATCTGCAGAGCCAAGTCACAGTAAATCCTAATGAGAACTCCTCTTGGTAACAGCCATAAGAGCTATACAAGATGTAAAGCTGGACATTCAATGCGTCACGCAGAAGCTGTGCTGTTGCCTTCACTGAGTTAAATAGCTAAATAGTACTGAAGCCCATACTCTGTGTGAAAAGCCCAAGGTTGTTGCCTGTATACTCTATGACACTTAATTGATGCCATTCAACATCTACCATTTTTGTCAGACATGTTTCTCACTATACCAAACTGTATTGATTCAATAAACTGTCTATTGATTCTAAAAAGGCTGGAAATGTTTCTATTCTATCTGTCTCTCCTCCTTCCTCTTCCTTTCCGTCTTATTTGTGACGGCAGACAAAGCACTTAAAGGGTGAAGCTTTTTAGACTCAAGACCTTTGAGCGTATGACAGAGCGCGTTAGCTTTTTCCACTTTATGCAGATATTGGCCCACTTTGTCACTAAAAAGGCGTGTAGAGGACTATTTTTGCCCAATTCAAAGTGAGGAAAGTGTGTCATGACCCAGTAACACATACCGAAAACCTGTGTGAAGTCCTGCCGGATCGTTCCCTCATGCTATATCCTTTTTTTGGCGTTAAACATTAATCATGATTGACAGATTGGTGTGTATTTGAACTCCTCCCAGAGGAGAATGCCATAAGTAACACCTTTTTTTTTTTTTTTTTTTTTTTTTAACAAGCACTCAAAATGAAATGGCTGTGTAGTCAGGATTTTTCTTTGTCAAACGGGGTCAATGAAAGGGGTGTTAATTCCCGTGGGTCTGAATGAAACTAAACACAGTCAACAGTGTCATACTCCACTAAGAACACGAGCAAAACAATGTTTTAAGGACAGTATTTTTGCAAAAGCCTCCCAGACTGCCCTGTCAAGTCTGTCTACGGTCACAAAGGGAAAATAAATTGTGAAAGTGCAGTTTGCTTCAACACTGTGCTACTTTGAATCTAAATTAAGGAAATCATTACTGAATAGTGAAAGTTGGCATTTACATTTATTTCCATGTCACTGTGCTCGGTGGAAACTCAACAACACATTAATCAATTTGGTTAACCGCTTTTTCTCTGTGTGTTTTCAGGAGCTTTTCACAATCATCTCCTTTGACCGGCGTATTTTTGCTTTAGTCATTATAACAGCTCTATTTTCGAAGAAGATTTGTGCTTTTGGCTTCCACCAGCGCTACAAGCTATATTGGATTATCGCTGAATAACACAATGCTCAATGTTTCTCTAGATTTTTTCCCAAGGTAACGTCAACAAGGTCTGGTAAAATCCTGCCTGGTTTTATGTGTATACTTTTCTCTTCCGAATTTAGAATTTCTTTTTAATAAAAAAACTGCTCATAAACCAAAGTATAAGATATCAGGGGAGGAAATGTGAAACAGCCCTGTGATGAACTGGCGACATGTCCAGGATGTACCCCGCCTCTCACCCAGTGTCCACTTGGATTGGCTCCTGCCCCCCTACGACACTGGTAAGGACAAGAGGTTACAGAAAATGAAAAAAAGGTTTTCAGGTTTTTGTAATATATACTTCTCTGTCATCAAAAATATCAATTTAATACTTTTGCAGGCTGTTTATCTGCTTTCTCGTCAAGAGTTAGACACAGGAGCTAATTTTGAGGCTCCAGCCAATTAGAGTAGATTACCTTAGAAACATGGTTTTTACACTTCTGGTGTTGTACAAATTAATATTAATTAATATATGTGTAAAGTAGCTTTAAGGATGCTGGAGGGTGGGTTTTAATACCTCCCGACAGAGGCTTGCTTGTTGCATGTTTCACATCGAGCAACACTAACCAGTTATTGGCCGTAGTGGTGTAATCCAACAAGAAACAGACCTATTAGTCGTCTATTGTCTCGTGTCATGTGGAGACTTTTTCTTTTTGGTGAGAAAAGGAATATGACAATATTCTGCACCAATCAGTGTTCCTAGTGCACTTTAAATCCTTTCATTAAAAATGAATGCACGTGGTAATGAATACCAAATGAAATAATTAATTGTGTGTATTATACAAAGTGACTCCTAAAGTAGCACCTCTTTAACGATAAACGCAGAGGCGTCACATTTACATTAGCTAATTGGCTACAGTTTTAGCTATTCATGTGCTAGTTTGTTTCCTACGTTTTAAAAACAAATATGCAAATAAACCTAGAAGCAGCATTTTAATATGTTTGCCCCGAAGGCATGCAAGCTGTGTTCAACGACATCTCTCAGTTTAAACGGAAAAAAAAAAAAAAAAACTACACTCTCAATATTGTTCATGTGTTTGCTGTTGTTTCCCTACCAACAGTTCTCAGCCAAGTGGAACCATCTCCCATAGCATTTGGTGGAGGTGGTGGAAGACAAGCTCTTAATCGGCGGCGTTATTGAATTATTGAATTAAAAGCTTAAGTACTCAGGGTGAGCATGTCAATTTTTCACAACTGAATGGTACACTGCTCATTCCATTTTCATCTGAATAGATCATTTGTGTATGTAAAATGTAGAAGAATGGAGGTATTACACAGATCAGTTTCATTGTCTGTAATTCCCTTTCACTGTGACTGTAATCATTCTGAGAGACAAGTCATATTCATCCAGCACTGCACGCTGGTCCTTAATCTGCATTCAGCTCTCCTCAACAACATAGCACTTTTTTGTCAAGCAGCTGTAGTGTAGTGGCTACAGTGTTAATTAAAAGAAAAAGGGTGTGCTTCAAAGCAAATTTTGCATAATTACGGAAGAAGTGGAAGTTTAACCTGATTTACAGTCTTGTGATGTAAAACAATGATATAGTAGGAAATTGGAGGAGTAAGTGTCGCCGCAAATGGCTCAGCCCCTCTTCTACTTGACATTCTGCTCACCTGTCTTCATCCCGCATGTTCTGAAACCCTGGGACTGATACAGATAAAATGATGTGATGTTTCTGTCTGTATTTTCAATGGGATGAGTTGCTGTGACCCACGCAATCTCCCTCTCAAAGAGTATTTCAACTTATGCAGATGAGCTCATCAGAGCTGCCTGCTGAGATGAGACATCTAGGTCTGGAATTGTGTCAATACCAGCACCAAAACAAATGCAAATCAAAATCCAAATTAATGTGTTTTCCCTGAGGAGAAACTGAGTCGTACTTATAGTCAGCGCTCAGTAGATGACAGGATTCTGTTATCCCGAGCTCATGAAAAACAAGGCATTCTCAAACCGCTCACCGAGCCCGGGTACAAAAGTCAGCGTCTCCAGATAGGGAAACTAAACTAAACTAAGTAAAAAGCAAAACAGGATCTCGTGTGATTGTTTTACAGATGAAACCGGAAAACATTTCCTACATTTCCAGGATTCTTAAGTTGATTCATGTGTCTCGGTAAACATACATCCATTCATTCCATATAGACTTTTTTTTATAGGATGTATTGGAAACACTCCCGAGGTTTCCAAATAGTATTACTCAGGTCACGGCAACATTTTTGTGTGCCTGTCTTCCACATGAATCAATAAGCAGCAGCCAGAATGAAAACAGTTTCTTGGAAAAGAAGTGAATAGATGGATTGATATAATAAGTGGACTATGAGCTTTTGTGTCCTGTGCATTTGACTGAATAGGAAATGGTGAACAAAATATACACAGAGCATTTCAAATGTTCCCTAACCTTGAAATCGTTTGGCTGAAGATGTTGTGTTTTTATTTATTCTATAATTGTCATTTTGGATCTACTTGTAATTGAATGCACCATTTTTTTCAACCCGTTGCTGCTGCATTGACCTCTTTTCCCCCCAGAGGGATCATTAAAGTTTAATTTTGTCTAATCAAAGTGTTTACTGCAACAAAAAAACAACAAAAAAAAACCTTTTGCTTGTAACTGACAGTTGCAGCTGAATGTTAACTTTTTTCATTTTTTTTGTCGGATTCGTGTCATGTCATTTGTCAGACACGTCCATATAATCACAAGTTGACTGACAGCTGCTCTGATGACTTTGAATTTGAGAGAGTACAAAAGCCCGAGCTGGGTTTCCATTTCCACCTCATGATGCGTCGTCTGATACAAGCATTGAGCAGAGGAAGTCATCTTCTTTTGGTCGCACTAATACACAGTGCCCGTTTTTATTTCGGAGTCTTTTAAATATAAATAACCGTGTAAAATGAGGATTTTCTTTTGAAGTTTGCCTAACTAAGGATCTGATAACATGATATAGCTACTGGCACGTTTGCAGGGTCGCTTGAGCTTTTAGTCGTTAACATGTATAAAGCACCTTGTCGACATTAATGCACTTCTCTCACATGAAAACACGACAGCTTCAGAAGTCGTCACCAAGTCAAGAAAATAATTGCCTTCCGTGCACACAGTGTATACAAATTTAATAAAATACACAACAAGTACAGTAGCCCACATTCACGTGTAAGCTCAGCTTATTTTCACATAAACTGCAGAGGACAACAATAAAATTACAAATACATTCTTAAAAAACTGTTTTTTTTATAGGAACCTTAAATGGTTTTATGAAAAGGGACATTCCCTGTTGCACCACCATTATAACAGTTCATAAGACACTTCACTTTTGTATTTAACGTCACTGATATGTATTTCAGTTGCCTGTGATATTCAAAGAGATGTTCCTTATACACTAAATGGAGACAGAAAGCTTCACTGTACAAAAGCAGACAGGACTCAATAGCTTAACAGTAGCAATTTGTTCAACAGCCTCACGAAATTGGAGCTTGAAATGTGTAAAATACAGACATCTAAACTGACAGGTACAGTACACCGTGAAAACACTTGAAGTCAGATAAGCACTGATTTTTCCCCCCAAAACCTTCACAGCAGTCAAGGACACATATTTCACTTAAACACAACAAGTCACAAACTCAAAAGAAAAAAACATACAAAGCAGATGGTTTTTGGTTATACAATGCGTGTCTGGATACCTCTGTGGGTCAAAATAAATCGCCTCTTGGTCATTAATCTGTGATATCATCATCACACCCCTGGCAGGTGAGAGTGAGCGGGATCATCTTGACCTGTCAGTTACCGGAGTCCCGTGGGTCGAGAGCACAATCTGACCTCCCGCACTCCTGGCTGATGACAGAGCTGTGAATGAGACTGCTTGACAGGGACTTAGGCCTGAGCTCGCAGGTTAGGTAGGAGGGCTCCTCCAATTCAGTGTGCAGTGGGGAGCACTGACCATCTGGAGGTCCATAGGCACTGATGTCTGAGCCACCCTCCCTCTCCTCTGTGGACTCTTGGTTGGCCAAGTCCAGGGGCATACTACTCTTGGTGGGACTACTGGACGCAGATGGACTCTCCTGCAGCGGTGGGCTTAGTGCACGCTGCGATTTTAAGTAAGGTTTGACATTGGCCACAAGGATTGTACTATCCCGCTGTTCCTTTCCAAACGTGCTGAGGGTTTTTCTGCCGCTGCAGCTGATGGTGCCATAAATCTCTGTCTCTACCATGGCATCCATTCCCACAGGGATGAAAAGGTTGGTGCGATTATCGGCGCTGTCTGCTTGGCTTCCTACCCGTAACTTTGGCATCCAGCATCTGTCAGAATGTCCCAGTGCACGACATTCATCGGTGCAGTGGACTGATTTGTCTTGCTCTGCAAAAAAAACAGTTAAACATTTGTTATTGGACCCTGCATGGGTTAGAGTAAACAACCTGGAAGAAAATGCAGATGACATTTTGAAGGATGAGCAACAGTAATAAAACACAACGAACACAAATCCTAGTCCTATTCCTAAAATCCTTTTACTAACTATAGCATGAAGTAAGTTATTTTTGTATGTTCTGTTGCAGAATCTACACTGCAATCTTAGCAACGCTGTTTCGATTTACAGGCTTTTTCTGTTCTAAAAATCACTCTCAAAATGCAACCGTAAAATAACTTCACACAAACAACGACGACGACGACAGCAACTAAAAAGTTACTTCTGCTGGTCAGCAAATGATGACTAAACCTACCCATGAAACCTTTTCCCTTTTGCTATTGTCAACAACTTGTGTAGGTGTTCCCTGGAAAAAAGAAAAAAAAATCATCTGCTGCAGAAGAAGCGATGTGCTTCTCATTTACATTTCCAACTGCAAGCAGTAGTTTGAGTGGAATTAACAGAAAAACAAGTGTTAAAAATTTGCATGAGCAATTTGCATGAGCATGAGTGATATTCACCAGCCATGACCAGAAAGTGGTGAAATTCACTGCAGTTAGAGAAAAATGTCAGACATAATATTGCTCGTGCAGTTTATAGACGAGGGAAATATAAGGGTTAACATCGTATGTTCAACGATTTGGGTGAGAACTTGATCAATACACGGCATTTAAAATCAAGGTGAAACTGGATTTTTGGAAATAGCATTTGTAGCACAAACACTCATTAGTTTGACCTTTAGTAATTTTTCTAATTATTTTGAGGGGCTCTGGTGCGTTCTCAGCAGCTCATTTGCATTATTTTCCCATTTTTCATTTCACTTCTCATTAGTAGATGTATACTGTGACCTGTCCTTGCTACAATTGGACCTTGTTTATCTTAAAAAGTTGTCAAGAGTTTCATCTTCCAGCAGGCGGACGCAGCTACTTGTGGAATCGTTTAAAAAAAAAAAAAAGTCAAATCACTTGATATGCTTTGGTGGAAAACTGAGCTCCAGTATAAACAATAAATATAACCTCAGTGCCACTCGATCAGCACTACAGTGGGAGAATTTCAAATTGACGGGTGGGCATTTATGTCACTTGATGCATAGAAAACACACAGCCATTTATAACATATTCTTGATTGAAGTGGCTTTCTGATTATTCCATGACTGCAGCAGCTTCAGCTGCACCGGTTGAACACAAAGCGAGACGCCACAGGACTGTACGACATGTGTGAGTGACTGCGTATTAGTGTCAGTAATAAAAAAAAATGAAGCTCTATCTTTACACCGTAACTCTTCTCACACATCTTGTTCTGGTATACATGAAAAATGCACAGTGAGAGTGACACATTGAAAGATCCAATTTCCATGGTGTTATAATGTAGAAGTTTGCTCTTTTCTCTCTCTCTCTGTGGCCATACGCTGTCAAAATCAATTTCACAATGATGCATCAAAGTATTTTGCATATAGGCCTGATGCGAAATGTCAAACATGCCTTTGCCATTGGTGGTAAATGACAGTTTCTCTTCATTTATGACAAATGAAAAGAAAACCAATTTAATTTATGAAAGTGTAAATTTAATTTTCCTATTTTTCTGATGACTAATTTATTCTAATGGATGTGTTTTCCTCGCTGTGATGCAGTGAGGTTGTAAAGACGTCCTTAACGCTAGGGAACGAATTAAAATAATGGTCGCTGAATCGATCAGAATTTGGTGATTTATTTAGCCTCCGTACATTGTGTATCCTGTCAAAAATATCCAACTACTACTGGCGGATTAATGCTTCATATCTGTCTCTCTCATAAATCTGTCTCCTCCTTCCATGGAAACTGAAATTTCCCAAAGAATAACCACAATATTTCGCCCAATCACAACATGAATTGATACTACACTTAACGCTACACAGCTTTGGTCTATAAATAAGGCTTCTCCATCTTGCCCATGCCATTATGTGATATCAAAGACAATGAGTAGAAAGTGACTAACTGTGAATGAGCCACTTGATCTAATTTTCAAACCTGGCCCTTATGAGGATGAGAATAATCAGCCCGGAACAAGGGGAAGCTCCACATGATGGGGCTCTTCCTAGAAGAGGTGGGGGGATTCTGTTATTCAAAGACAACGGTGCATTTCTTTGCACACCAGACAGTTTGCTGGAGGACGTACAACCCCCCCTCCCAAAAAAAAACCCAGGGTGGCGTTCAAAACCAAAAGAAAGATACCGTCTCTGCACCACAACCCCCAAGAGATGTGAAAACCAGCACCATGTGCCACACTGCAAGCTCATTTGCAAAGTACAGGCCACCACTATCAACTACTGCTGCTCAACTCCTATGAACACCCACACAAACATGGACCCACACACACACACACTAGGCAGCTATAGGACAGAATGGAACTGTTAATTATTCTATGACTGGATGGAGATTTAACATGTTAAATGGGGCTGTTGACGTTACACCATAATCGTTAAAGAGGAAAGGCATCTGTACACGTTGCAGTCATTTCTTCGGGATATTATCTGCTTTTATGTGCGTGGTAAATTGTTTCAGAATAACGGGCATCATAAGATCTAACAGTAGGTGTAGCTGCCATGTTCTGTCTTTATATGAGTTGTCCGAGAAAGACTCGAGACATTGCATATATGGATTTCTTTTTTCCAGATTGCAAACTTCATTACAAATTTCTGTGTGGGAAAAAAAATTATTCTTTTTTTCTTTGTATGCTGCTTTTTTGTTCAGCAGCTGTACCCAACTGGGGTTGGATGTGCACACTATCCGCCTTCTTCGGTTTACATAAAGAATGTTCACATGGAAACAAATGCGGTTTCTCTTTTAATAAAAACCAAAACAGGGAAACTGTCAACAACAATACACTGAGCAATCAGCTCTGAAATAGTCAGAGCTGGTTATTAATAGTGAATTAAAAGTCGTTTTCAAGGATCTGGAATGTATTACTTTTTGTATTTACAGATATTTGTTTACACATCAAGTGGATATTTACGATTATTTGACTTTTATTGAATCATTTTGTTGTTTGTGTTTATTGTTTTAAAGACCTTGACCAAGTCTCTACAGAAAAAGATATTTCAGATTCAAAGTTTGAAATAAATGTGAAAATATCTTGTATCAGTTAAATTGGTTAAAGGGTTTCAAATAAAATGGCACGAAAACACAATAATGATCATTACTGTATTTTTTAAAAAGATGTTATACAAGGAGACTAATTGCTAGTTAACCAACTAGAGAAGCGTGGTAATTATAGTTTAAGTCTGAGGTAATGCAATAGCAGAAAGGTTCAAGTTTGTGGTGTAACAGACCATAACTGTGTCAATTTACACAGAACTACAAGGCTGTACAAGCTGTTCTTATTCTTCCCAGAACAAATTACATTTCTAGGCTGCATGCATATAGAGATGTTGCATATTATGTGAATTTACACTGTTACATTCAAAGCATAAACCATTCTGGTGCTATATCTTAGATAGAATCAAGAGAAAATATGCATTTGAGTTCAAAATGCATTTTACATCAAAAAGGAACACTAAATGATGGCTTTGATTTGGCAAAACCGCAACACAGATCCTGCATATTATAACTGCTTCGCTTTGAAGCATCTACACTCCAGATTACAGTTCTGTGCCCTCTGCATCTGTGTTTCTCCATCTTCCTTCCAGCGCCATAGAGAAAAGTATTTCTTTTTTTTTTTTTAGGCATAGATATACGAGGCCAGAACAATAAGCATAAGCAAGGGGATGTGGGGGGAGCAGAGAGATGCTGAATTCATTTCCATGGTACCTTTCACCACTGCAGAATAGCTAGCAGATGATGCTGATGCGAAGGGATGTATGCGCTTAGAAGGTGGAGCAAAAACACAGATCTTTTTTGTCATTGTGCTGTTTGTCTCACTTTTAGAACCGGAACAAATTCAAGGATCATGCGAGCATGTTTACAAACCATTAAACTGTTTACAAGATGTAACAATTTATGATCTTTTTCCTCACACCTTTATGATCATATGATACAGTTTTATCAAGACACAATGTCCAAAAACAGCTATTAACTACATGTAGCAATCTCGGGAAAAAAATGTATCATCATAGTACTGTTAGTAGTAGTGTTATAATTTACATTATTTAAAAACAAAAAAGCAGAGGGGAGATGATAAGGAAGCGAGGGTTCTTTCATCTATTGTGTCTGTCATTGGCTTCCCATTTCCATTTTCCATTCCATCACCGAATAAAAAAAAAATGTTCAATAATAGCTCTAAAATTACAGAGTTACACAATGGCCCTATATAGTCTGCATACTGCATTTACATAGTCACATAATCATGACAAAGTGACAAAGTAGCTGCGATCTTATGGCCAATTGCAAATGGAACAATAACATGTTCTCAAAAAAACAAAGAAACCGCCTGCCCATTATAAATAGAATCAGAGAAAGCCTAGCAACATACCCACTGTGCATCTGGTGTCTGTGAGAGTGAATAAATATTCAGAGTGCATGATAGTGGGAGCTGCACAGGTGCATATATTACCTGTATCAAAGCAGCCAGGAGACTAGAGAGATGGTAAAGGTAAAGACATAAAAGCAATACTACTTAACCCACAGGCTTTTGTGTTGGTGCATTTGTATCTGAAATTCGGAGGTGTCTCCATTTTGGATAATAGCGCTATCTTGTCAAAATCTGCACAACAGTGACTTTGTTGTTCAATAAATGTACCTGTATGTATGTGTGTGAGCAAGAGACAGAAGGAGTGCAGGGGGTTGGAGGGTGACGCTTTACTGTGAATGTATAGCGCATAATGTAGATTTCCCAGTAGTCAGTAGACAGTGACACCATTTAGTGTTTACCTGACCAACCCAGAGAGAGAAAACCATTTAATCTAGCCATTAGCTTTGCCTTTTTAGCTCTATGTCTCACATGCAAACAGGGGAGGCATTAGCAGAGAACCTATTAATATTAAAAGCAACGCCCCACTTCTTTGCGTTTCTCTTATCTTACATATGCAGGTCTTTAAAATAACTGACATTCCTGTCACGCAGGCGTCAGAGCCGCACATGTAAATATTCGGTCTCGCATGTACAAAAACATCTCTTTCAATATGTGTCCATTTGATTGGCCTTAGAACTTGGACTGAATCAGATTCAGAAATGTGCTGCGAAAAAAAATTGTGATTGAATTTACACCTCCCACAGAGTCAAGTTTGGTCTGCCATAATTCCTCATGGCGCACACTGACACACACACACACACACAAACACACTCGTACATGCACACAAAAGTGAGACAGACAGATAGAGAGAGAGAGAGAGCAAGAGAGGGACGGAGAGAGGAAGATTCACACATCTCTCTGGCATCCGCAGGAGTGTTTCCATCTCTGGCCTCCTGAGCATGCCACAAACAAACAGTTCATAGCAATGTAAATGGTGTGGAAAGTACTGCATAGGGACCTGATGACCAGAGCTATTCGCTTCTAAGGCTCACACAAGGAAATGAGAAACATCACCACTTCACTCAAGTCCCCCATTATCGTTTATCTTACCAGTGAGAGTAGCTTTCATATTTTCTGTTTATATCCACAATAGCTAAATATATCTGTCCATATCAGGTCAGGTGAGTTGCAACAGATTGACAATCATCTACGACTACACCACTGGCAGTGCGGATCATTTCAGATTTGTGAAATCAAATTTAACATTTCTATTTTCGGTGGTAAAGCAAAGCTCCTCGGCAAAAACGGCGTAACCACTGCAAACCCGATAATAACTGAGAAAATCTTCTCAAGCAAACGGTGGAAAGACTCTGTCATGTTGCGGCAGAAATACCTGTCATTTTGCACTGCAAGTGTCTATCATGCCTTCTTGTCTCTGTCATGTTATTCAAGACATGCGTGCAGCGGATCTGTTCAAATAATGACGTGATCAAACGAGGCACAGGCGGAGGTACACTTTGCCATGCATATCAGTTTGTTTGATGGCAAAAATCAGACAGAAGATGTCTGAACATTCTACCTTAAGCCAACGGACTCTTTTATCCTTTAAAACTATCATCCGCCTTCCACTCTGGTGCCTTCACACCATTTTTTGAAACACAGCTCACGCTGTCTGCAATATAAAGTGCTACAAAGTAACACTACCGCATCTGATAACAGTGTGGATTTACTTCTTCTGTGTAAAATGTGCTTCATCTGTACTAAGGGGGCCACTGGACTTAAAACACCAGCAACACTTCAGGCATGTTCTCGGTGCATAAAGTATAAACAATGCGTGGTAGAAGAGTCAGTTAGGCATCTTCAGGATGTCAGGAAGAGAGTGCATCCACTCACCCTGTTCAAAAGGCTGTCCATTAACTGCTGTTGCTTTCATCTTGAGGGCCTCCCTAGCAGACGTGTCGCAGTGTGAGCCTCTATTAGTATCCTGGTCACTATCAGCCTGGTCACTATCACCATGGCCACTGTCTCGGAGGCTTGCTCGTTCTGCATCCTTAAATGTTGAGCTGCAGCAGAATGGAAGGAAGGGGAGAAAAAAGAAAAAAAAAACACAACTTGCCATTACTTCTTCTCTTATTTGATAACCATAGTCAGCTGGCTTGATACAAGAATGAAGAAGCTAAATGCAATGGCCAGGAAGCTTTTGGATAGACTTCTTACCTTTGAACAAATGGCTGCCTGCTGCCAGCATAATTGGGTTCTGAGGGGAAATTTTCCGTCTGGAAATAAAAGCAAAATACAATTTCATATTGACCGTGGTAAAAGTTTCATGCACCCATAAATTAGCATGAGATTCAGACAGGGAAATGAATATTCCAAATGAATGGTCTTGTCTGTCTTTGAGATTCTAATTTCTTTATCATAGCACCTGAAAGATGTCAATAAAAGCCACAGAGCATCTGCCAATATCGACAGCATGATAAGAACAAATCTCCATTGTGACCATATGTGACTCCTTGGCAAGGCAAAGGAGTAAAGCATTAGCCACTGTCATCAGCATCCTTTTTCCCCCTATCTTGAGAATAATGTGTTTGTGTTGATCACACCCACATACCCTTGTGACTGGTGACAGTGCCAGGCCTTGTCATCTGTGTTATCATCTCCGAATGAGACTGTCTGTGAGACTGTCCTAGATATTTACATCATTTACAACACATAATTCTGCTGCGTTAAACATCACGACAAGCCCATGCTGTCAAATAAGCATGTTAGCTGGCTCGTGTACGCAACCCCATCATCCCTACAAGGCAAAGCTGGACCCTATTAATGGCCTTATCGTGCCAACTTTGGATGTGGATGGGTGGATCTGGCCCATATTTGTGGGGAGCGAAAAATGTGATTGTAAGGTTATGCTGTGTGCATCTCGCTGTCTGGTGCACATTGGTTCAGTAATGTGATCGGACAAGCTGCTCAAACACCTGTCCAATCCCACATTTCAGGCAGGGTTTTGTTTTCACTCTTCAGCAGTGGATCTGGCAGGGTCACAGCAGCCTTGTTCAAGACTCACACTGTTTGCATGTCTAACTGAGAGGACTTTCTGATTATGCAGACCACCTGTACCATTTTGCAAGAGGAGACTTACAACGGAGCGCTTTCAAAAATGATTCTGATTCCTCAAATGCAGTTGGAAAATGCTTCTCTTTAGTGACATGCCATTTAACGCACATTAATACATGACAACACTAAGTTGCTAGATCATGCGGGGAATGTTTCACAGTGTCACAACAGGAAAAGAAAAAGCGATAATAATGATGTCTCCTCACAGTGACAGAGTTTCTCTTTTTCATTTGATTACTTTTCTTTTGTCAGATTTGTATGACAAAGCAGCGTGTGCAGATAAGCCAGAATAAAGGGCAGATAAAGAATGCAGTGCAGCATCCTTCTTACCTGTATCACTGACATCCTATTCGATGGAGTGTCTGTGCTAAGCCCGGCAAAGCTGGAGTGGCAACCTGCCCTTGGGACTGTCAGGCTGTTTGGGGTGGTTTTCAGGTACATGACCTCTGACCTGGGCAGTGTGAGTGGCAGTGGGCTCTGGTAGTCAAAACATATTGGTGAAGTGATGAGCGAAGGGCTGCTCACCACATTCATCCGACTCGCAGAATCTCTTTCCTCCATCTCACTCTGCACCAGCATGATGTCACTCTTGTTGATCCTTTTCTTTTTGCCTTTCCCCACTGGAGGATTGGAGTACTCAGCCATGCGGCAGTTATAATTCCCAGTCTCCTTATCTTGATGCTTGGACTTGACAGCGATGGCGGTCATGACTACTAAGAGCATGACAGAGATAATGCAGAGGGTAACTATGAGGGGCAGGGATACATCCCAGTGCTGCTGTTCCCCGCTCGCACTGGAACCCCCTCCTGCTGCCGTCTCTGTGTTCGCCTTAATGATCAGCTTAGCAACGGCAGATAAGGGGGGCTTGCCATGGTCAGTTACCTTCACCACCAGCTCAACCACTGGAGCAACCTCTTCCCAAAGAGCATGGGCAGTTCTGATCTCTCCTCCAACCGGATCCATCTCAAACAGGTGGTCGTCATTTCCCTCTGTGATCTCATAGGTCAAATGGCCACTTTCTCCATGGTCATGATCTACAGCTTTCACTGTAGCCACAATGTACCCGATACCTACGTTTCTAGGCACTGGGATTTCTGCTGTATCATTCAGCAGAAGGGGTAAGATGATAACTGGGAGATTGTCGTTGACGTCAAGGACATTTACCCTCACTGTAGAAGTGCTCTCCATGTGAGGTGATCCTCCATCTTTAGCTTGAACTTTGAACTCAAATGATTTCGTTTGCTCATAGTTGAAAGACCGCGAGGCATATATGGCTCCATTGGTGGGATTAACAGACACGTAGGTGTACACTGAAACATCTCCAATATGTGACGGCAGAATGGAGTACGACACTGTTCCATTTCGACCTACATCTGGATCGTGGGCCAGAACGGAGCCCAGATACTCCCCTGGGATGTTGTTTTCAGGCACCTGTAGCACATACACTGTCTTTGTAAAGCGTGGTGCATTGTCATTCTCATCCAAGATTTTCACAGTAAACGACTTAGTGTAGTTCAAAGAAGGGATCCCATTGTCTCTCGCCACTATTGTTACATTGTATTCATCTTTCATTTCCCTGTCCAGAGGTCTGTCTGTGAGCAGTGTGTAAAAATTATCATTGTTTTCCTGCAGTCTGAAGGGTACATTTCCCAGCACCCTGCACTGAAGTTGACCATTTCGGCCCGAATCTTTATCTGTCACTCTCACCAGTGCTATGACAGATTCTGGAGGTGCGGCTTCACTTATGGCTCCCTGCCGAACAGAAACAAAACTTATTACTGGCGAGTTGTCATTTTTGTCCAGTACTTTGACTGTAATCTTACAATGGCCAGGTATCGGATTGGGCCCAAGATCCTTAGCCTGCACGTCAAACTCTATTATTGGATTCTCTTCATAGTCAATTTCTCCCTGGACCTTGATGACTCCGGTATTGGGGTCAATGGAAAACAGATCTTGGATTCTCTCAGATGCATATCCAGTGAAGGAATAGACCACCTGCCCGTTGCTTCCCTCGTCTTCGTCTGTGGCGTTTAAATTTATGAGTATTTTTCCAGGAGGCGAATTCTCTGAAATCTCAATCACATAGGAAGATTTTTCAAAAATTGGGCTATTGTCATTCGAATCAGTCACTCTGACGTTGATTTGCATGGAGCCTGATCTCGGATACTCCCCTCCATCAATTGCTGTGAGGAGAAGGGTGTGATGACTCTGATCCTCCCTATCCAAAGGTCTCTGAACCACCAGCTCTGGATATATAGTCCCATCACCCCTCACTTTTAAATCCAAAGAAAAGGTATTGTAATCATCTCTTGTGACCTGGTAGGTTTTGATCCCATTTTCTCCAGAATCTGAGTCATGTGCAATAGTCAGAGGGAAGCGTGTCCCCGCAGCTGCGTTTTCTGAAATATCAATATTAACATGATCTGAAGGAAAACTGGGTGAGTTGTCATTTATGTCCTGGATATCAATCTTGATCATGCATATTTCCTTGTCGTTGGCAAACACCTCCATAGAGAGCTGGCACTTTGGGTTGCGCCTGCATAACGTTTCCCTGTCAATCCTTTGTTTGGTGAAGATAAGTCCACTCTCTGGGTCAACATCCACCAGATGTGGTGCAGAATTCTCCAGTACTCTGAAGTTAGATTTTTTCCCTCTCTCCATGGTCCCATATCCGGCATCTTTTGCTATATTACCTATAACAGTGCCAGGTCCTTGCTCCTCCGGGACGGAATAATTGAGATTTTTCAATGTCAGGGCTTTAACCCACAGCAGAAAGAAAATGGGTACAGAGAGACGCATCCCTTCAACTGGATATGCGGTAGTAGCAGACAGAAAAAAAAATCCTCGTTGACTTTCAACCTGTTGATTACGGCAAACCTAGAGGACTAAACCGAAACCAGGCATGTGGTGGACGCCGAGCCCACACTAATTGAGTATTAAATCGATTTGTGAATCGTTGTAGCCTTTTGCTCGGTATTTTAACCTCTTTCACATGCCGTTCGCCTATGATGAACTCTTTCTGTAAACAAAGATGACCGCCCGACGACACCTATTGCATGAATTAAAGATCAAATTCAACATAGTGCACGAGAAATGCTTTGTATTTTTAATTTTTTTTGTTCCTCACATGAGGGGACTTGAATGAATAATCGATGAATATAAACTATTAATATTCCCTACTGCATCCAAGGTTAAAGCGTTTTGAATCTCTGTGGTGAAGGTTAGACCGTAAGCTTACAAAAGCGCATTGCCCTCATGCGACATCTACACCTAGGCTACAGCAAAATACTGACATGCCCGTTCAAAATGCAGCATTGTCCGATGTTACCAATTCACAATGCATTTACTTTTTCTCCTGTGCGGCACACTGTTGCATATGGGTTCTGCCCGTGTAGCACAGAGAGCCTGCCCATGCCCACAAAGTAGAATAAAAGCAGGATATAAGAGCTGTTAATCCCGTCCAACCTTTTTGTCTTCCCGTCATTCAAGAGCATCTATAGCGCGGCTGCGACTTTTTGCCCGATGATTGTCCTATAATCAGTCCAGTAATCCCATAATCCAGTCCAATTGGACCCAGTGCTCTTACATCCTTCATTCGGACAATGCTCATCTGCACTGCCACCCCGTGAACGTTGCCAACAACCCAACAAAAAAAAAAAAGGAGGCTGAAAAACGTGGTGCTGGAAGATTTCAGATAATCAAAATTAATCGCTTTTTTCCTGCGCTCAGTTCTCTCCGCGTCAACTGTTGAAACCTGCTCCCTTCGCAGTGAGATCTGACCGGAATCCTCTCGACGCCTTTATGACACACTCCACTGTCTCTCCTGGTGCATTTAACATAGTTTCTGATCGTCTTCCAGCAAATGAGTGAATTGTGACAGATCTTGCCTTGGGGGGGTTTTCTCCAATAGGTCTGGCAAGATCGCATGAAGAAGGGCTGTTCTAGTGCTACGTGATTCATTTACTGATGTGCGCGCACAGAGCAGCAGCAGCAGCAGCATCAGAGGACGTGCTGGTGGATGTTGGTCCTGATACATGTGGATGTGAACTAGGGATTATGAATAGATCGATGAAACGTGTGGCTGGGGGTGTAGTAGGTTGCAGGAACCACTCGACAAGTGGTCAGTCCATGGGAGAAGTGCACCATGTGGGCATTGCAGTGTGAACAAAATGTAAAATTAAAAGGTGATACATCTTCTTTTGAAAGATTAACTAGGTCTTCTTCCCCTCAGAGAGAGTGGTATGTTCTCACTATCAATTGAGCTCCTTGGATATTCAGAACTAAAGATTCTTATCAATAATTGAAAACAATACCACCTGTCTCCTGTATTGTACCCTGTTATCGTTTTTGAGCCAGAAGAAGATAAAATAAAAAACAGACTGTGGGTGTTTTTGGGATAATCTCTCTAAAGGACATAAGAGAATTACCTATGCTTCTGCAGAAAAAGAAAAAAAGAAAAAAGAGGCTTATTCCACAGCTCAAATATCACAGCTGTTGGTATAACCTGCCTTCTGCAGCTATCACACTTGCCTCCAATAGTCTATCCACATCAATCTCGTATCTCATATTGAAAAGATGGACTGACATTTAGTTCACTCAGCATTTCAACAATATGACATTTGCATTTTTATTCTCACTTGACCACATCTCGGTGAGGCACAGGGCTCCTCGGTGATCCTAGGTACCCTGTGAGAGTAATTCTAAGAGGAAGCTGAGTCAACAATAGGGCAAGAACCGCGTGGCCTGGTTACTCATTTAATTCCATGTTGCCCAGGATCTAAATCAACCTTGAGTCGTCCGTGAGTTCATTTTCATTGTCTGAAACATGGCTGCTTTCCTCCTCTGGGGAGCATCAACTTTGCCTGGCCAGGGTGCAGCCTGCATAAATTGGCCATTTCTGCAGGTAAGAGATAAGGACAACAAAGAGAAACTAATTATCATTCACTCTATGTTAAAACCTCAGGAAAGGACTGCTATTGACAATTGTGTCTGTATTGTCACAGTCATACCATTTAATATGATCTGAACTCTGAATGAGAGGGTGGTTCATATCCATAATAAATAGGCCACCTCCTAATGTGTCTTGTTTTTGTCGAAGCTGACGACTTTGTCATGGATAACTTTCTCTAATGAGACCACCACACCTGCCCCAGAATGAACCGCAATCTCTCCTGCTTTTGTTGGCAGTAAAAAAAAAAAACACTCACAGGTTTTCATTGGTTGTTTCATGACGAATTGATTTTTACTTGAAAGCACATTATGCAGTTGGTGTAAAATCGTACCTGTTGTAATTCACACAGAGGTTGAAATGACAAAAGAGTAGCTTCGCTCATTTCGGCGTGCACGCAATATCTTGGCATCTCTTTCATGTGACTCACTTACCACCCCGCGCAAGCATGATTAGAGGTGAGATTAAGTTGTTTATCATTCCGTTTTTGCGCCCGTTGATGGTTGCACCACACCTCATGCAGCACACTGGAATACTGATGGTGGTGAGTGGGAATGATCATCAAGTCACAGAGTTTTGCCGCAGAGTAGATGCATGAGAGAACAAGTTCTGTTTAGGATAAATGTCTCCATGAGACACTGTGCAAACATGTTAATTTCACACATAAAGCAATGCGTGGAGGGCGGTTTTTTCGAGAAGTTTAACAGGATTTTAAGAACGTTAATGAGACACAGAGAAAAAATGAAGATGTGTAAAGAACTGCAGGATTATTAAAGTACACAGAAATAAATGTTGGCTAATTAAATACTAATCCTACTGCACCACCACTATACTGCATATGATAAATAAATATTGCTGCACAATTTCCCATAGCACACTAACATGTGTTGTCTGCTACTTCTCTGCTTTGTGATAATGATCCATATGCCTGCATAATCCATGTACTCCTGAGCAGAGTACCCAATTTAAAGGGTCAGTTCACACATAAGGTGTGTGTCAAAAAATCCGTCGCCGGAAAGTCCAATAAAATGGAAAAAAAATATATAATTTAAATCTCACTCGCAGCACGTTTCTCAGAAACAATTTCACAGTAATCCGCAGAGCATACAGTATGAGTATATCCAGAGTGACCAGGACATTGTTTCGAGTCAGACGTTTGCTGTTGCATGTAATTTTCCGACGCTTTCTGACCAACCTTAAACAAAATTAAATTCTTCTGCGCTCTATCAAGTCACTGGCACAATGGGACACCTTGAAAGTGCAGCAGATAAAACTGACATGCATGGCTCGGTATAACTAGGGGCAAGTTGGGAAATGTGTATGCTCATTGAACTTGGACTGTTTAAAAAGTTATTCCATCTAGTATGGCAAATAGACTTGTTCCTTTGTTTGTTTTCAGTAAATCCTGCTGTAATAAGCCACGGGCATATCAAATGTGTATTAATCCATGACTGAAAATAGCCTCTAACAAATGAAAACAAAGCCTGTCATTGGAGTCATGTTTGCTAGAAACCACAGTGCCAAGCTGTTTTAGGAACTGATTTAGCTCTTTCTTTGTACACTTATGCAGCAAAATCCAGAGTGACATGTTCTTGAGGCTGTGTCCTTCCTTGAATTTGTCTTCCAGTCTAAAAAAGCGTTAATGACCCTGAGATTATTATTGAACCACAGCGGTACTTTCAATATTTTGTCCCTCTGCAGTTAGATTGAATAGGTATGAGGTGTGATTTTTCAGTCCATAGTATGTTCAGTTGATGTTTTCTGATCCAGTTCTAGCGGTGCTGACCCTAGACTAGCCTTCAATTTCTATTTTGAAGTTTTAAGAATAGCTTTGCTAAACCAATGCGCCTGTTAATTCCAGCTTGTTACAGACATCGCTGTGCCCTTGTCATTGAGAAAGAACCTGTTCCTATTTAAATCTGCACAGATTTTGATGCTATGGTTCCAATTTATTTCACCAATTTAAGTGTGATCTTTGTCTCTTTCTGCTCTTTCAGTTTTCATTCCGGTTGAAGTATTGTACAGCATTTTGCATAAAACATTACGTTACAAACTTTACTTACAATACCGGTTTGTAAATAGGACTTTCTTCAATCTAAAACCACAAAAGACCATTCAGAAATCTAGATATAATCAAGCTTTTCTAGCAGGTACTCTGTAGTGTTTCTAGCTTCTTTAAACAGTATAGCCGTCTATCTATAGTGGCCATTATTCCAGCCTTTCTGTAGGTTGACACTTATCATGTGGGTCTCATCCACCTTTACAGGCAGAGCTACTGGCCTGACTGCAGTTGCAACAAAAGGAGCCTCACACATCTCACAAGCCTCGTTATCACGATACACGTCGAATAAATTATTTTTGTTACAGACCAGCTGTGGATTTGCATGTGAATGCAAATCCTCAAGGGTCAACGTGCCAATTCTACAACATTTCAATTCTGAATCAAAACTCAGGAGTCGAGCTTTGCTCTCCAGAGTGTACGGGTTAAAGAGTTGATGTTTTTGCATTAGATTTGTAGAGAAACTCTCTGAGGCTCCAGGAGCTAAGTCAACCCTCTGCCAAATTATAAAAAAACTGAAAGTCTGACTTGAAAGCAGTTTGCATCCAGTGGAGTTTCGGGTTGGAGGACGGTAAGATGGGTTTAATAAATTCTGAACCTAATCTGCATTTGTGGGGGAAGGAGCTAAGAGTGTGACTGTCTGTTGAGACTGTGCCTTTTAAAGGGTTTATGCAAATATGCAAGAAAATAAATAAATAAACTAAACTCACAAATTACCTGCTCATCAGTCAGTCTGGAAAACAAGCGTGTAATACATTGCTCTGATCCAAACACAAAACACATTAGGATTGTAAAAACTAACGGGTACTTTCTGGAACAGAATTCACATTCAGTTCACATCAAACATTTGCGACTGGACTCATGAATATAATTTTGAAACAAGAAAACAAGCAGCATAACCTGTGATGCAGTAACAATCTTTTGAGTTTCCGCACTGACAATAAATGAAAGGCAGACTCTGAACATACGCTGATATTTGCCAGAAGGCGAGTTCCTTTTGAGCAAGCCAAAATGTCAGTAGGTCAGACGTGTTAAAATTTTAGGCTCTAAGGCTCCAGATCAAACTATTTAACATAAATAGTTTGATCTGGAGCCTCTGCCTCTGGTCACATTAGGGACCGAAGACACATGTACGTGCAGCCAATCTATACCATTTACCATGTAATCACGTAGCCTTTCTTAAGGAATGTGGATTTGTATTACAAATGAGTCAGGTAATTGTAAATAGCCTGCAAGCCTGAACTGCAAAGATTACAGTATTGCAGTTGTCAGGAAGAATAACCCTCACAGAAATACATTGATTATTCAGCTCAGTATAAATGACCTCATGCCCTAACTTGTTAAACTTCAATAATCTACAACCTACAATGTAGCTTCAGAGGCTCCAAAAACAATTTGCTGCTCAAATTAAGAAAAAATTAAGCTTAAAAGCACACAATTACCGAAAGAGTCTTTCATACGGATGTCATAAACGTTCTCTATGTAACATTCTGTTAATGATGACAATAATAACAATGACATCCTGGGTATCTGCAAGGATGATGAATGAAATGACATCCATGAGACTGAATATTGAAACAAACAATGAATAATGAAAAAAATAAATTACAATCATATTTTAGAATAATGTTCTGTAATGTTTCTCTGTTTTATTTGGACCGTTGGCTCCATGATATTAACTAGCTAGCTGTCTGCAAATCAGCCAACAGTATGAAGCCACCAATGCCAGACCCATGCTGTGCAGCCAAGCCACAGCCAGCCAGCCAATAATACCCAGCCTCGCTTTGGTTACAGTTAGGTAGCTGGCCCTTGCCTTGCTCTGCTTTTGACTAGTAGAAAATGATCGATGGTTATATTTACCATGTTCTGTCATTTATTCCTGGCTAAAATCAACACCAATTGTCCTAAAACATATGTTGGTATCATGTTGGCTGAAGCAATTTGGCAAGTTATAAATAACACATCTACTCATGATTTGCTGGCGATAACAAGCTCAACACCAAACTCGCAAGTTAAGGATAACCAGCCAGCTGCAACCTAGTGACGCTGCATGTATCCAGCTGCCTCTCAACGCCAGCTGGAAAAGTAACCAAACCAGCCAATTTACCAGACAGATCAACCCTGGGAGTCTGGATGAGTCAGTATTTTGCTATGTCATCTAGCTAAGATCTCTGCTGGTACACCCTAAAGATAGGATTTCCCCTGGAACGAAGCTAGTCGTGTACAACATGCCATGTGACAGCTTGGTGAAACTGCGCGTCGATAAAATGGCAAAGGTCCCGGACACGAGACTGAGTAAACAATCTATGAACTGCCGTCTGTGAAGACTGAAACGGGTTGCAGCATCGACTGGGAAGAAATCAAAGGTCATCAACAGGGAGTTTGCGGACAGCAAAGAGAGATCTCACACTATAGAGATCATCCTTGAACTGCGATGGGTTTTGATGAGCTTCATACTCACGGCCACGTGATGTCAATTTAGTTGATTTCATGACAGAACTAAAAAAAAACTCAATTTGCTGATGAAGACAGATGAAAGGTTGAAACCTCTAGAAAGTTGCTAGTAAGTAGACCAAGAGTTATTATTATGTCAAATGTCCAATGTAGCGTTTGAGGAGGGCTACGCGATTCCAAAAATCAACCAGAAAAGGTAACTAATAATAAATGTGCTCTGAAGTGTAGCACTTAGACTTTGAAGTATGCAACAGAGCATGGACCTTTTAGATTTGGTCCAATTTGGTCATTTTGTCGAGGTTTTAAAAGAATAGTTTGAGATTTTGGGAAAAAAAAACTTTTATTCACTTTTGTGGTAGGAAGTAGAAATTAAAAGTGGTGGAACCGTGAAGTGATTAGCTTAGCATAAGCACTCGAAAATGGCAAATATTTACCACTTTAACCACTTTTCTAGTTATGATGTATCAATTTGTTTATCTGTCCATCTATCTGTAGTGGCCATTATTCCAGCCTTTCCGTAGGTTGACACTTGGACTTCTGTGCACCATCCTCACTGGCTGCCTGGTACCTTCAATGTGATGACAAAACTTTTTACATTACGCTTTGCATTTATGTTAAACTAATTAAACACACTGTTTTAATTAGTGAGGTTTAGAGGTGAGGGTGTTGGTCTATGTTAGCTGTCTGCCTGTTTCAAGTCTTTCTGCTCAGCTAAGTTAATTTCCTTTGGCTTCAGCTCCACACTTTAAGTATAGGCAGTGATATCAATATTCTCGTCTAACACTCAGAAAGAAAGCAATCTCAAACTGTTTCTTTAACAGTCATAGATCGTATGAAGCCTGTGTATCTATGAAGCCATGGGAATCCCCAAGTTCAGGATAAACTTAACATATAAATGTTTAAATCTATGTTTAACTGTTTTCTCAGACTCTGAAGGGTTTGATTTGTGCCACAAAAGATCCATATATTGTCAAGATAAATATAACATGTGTGCCACTTTTATTTCTGGGGCCTCCTGTCTAAATTTCACTGAGCTGAATCTAGCGCGCAGTCTCATGAAGGTTGTGCCAGATGCCTAGTCTCACTCTTAGCTCAAGTGTCCCACATACAGTGGGAGAGAATTGCTGGTTACACTGCTCTTAGGACTGGCAGAGAAGCAGCAGGTTAGAAAAAAAAATACCTCCCAGGAGAAATGATTCAAGGTATTGGAGAGCCGGAGAGGCGAATAAAGAGAATGCAATTTCAAAGGGGAAATAATGGAGGTCATGGTGTTTGATGTTCCTATGCTGGCCACGAAAATGACTTGGTTGATGATGGAATCAATCACACCTTCGTGGCACTGAATGTTAATGAAGATATGTTTGGTTGTTTTTTTTGCATTTTTAATAACAGTGTTAACATCAAACCTAGCCATCCATTGCTCCAGACAGAATGAAGTGCAGTTATCTGCAGCCGTTACCGGGTGATATCAGCTGACTGAAGCAATAATATTTGAAATGTGACGGGCGTGTTTTTATTTATATTATTTCTTTATTTCTTTCTTTTTTTTTGGTTCTTCTCTTGTGTTTTTGTTGTGATGAGTGAGCACAAGGTCAAAATGGAGTTTATCCTCTGATATCACCTGCCAGTCCAGACAAGCGAAATGCTCACTCAAGGTGACATTACTTTGGTGTCTGTACTCCGCATGCCACCACGTCTTTCATTTCCTGTGAGCTCAAATTTACAACTTATCCTTTGACAGGAGGAGTAAACATTTCTAATATGACCCAGGCGGTGATCTTCCTGGGTAAACAAAAGAAAACCTGCCACGGCGTCTACGATCCCTGACAATCCCAGAGAAAAGAATAAACAAAGCACCTCTTTGTTTTGATGATATAGATGAGTCAAAAGCTCTTGAAAAATATAAAGAATCAAAATAACTTCATTATAAGATATATGATGTTGACAGTGAATGATTTCTGTATTCTTCATGGGATTACCGGGAGGCGAGAGCCACGCTATGAACAGCGCTTACATGAGTAGATGGAAACAATGATAGTAGTTAGTTATAATAGTGTGATTTGGGAGAGCTCATGACATTTCCTTATTCTTTCTGCAGTGGCATCTCAGGCGGGGGAAGTTATTTAGTATGCAGTGGATCAATCACCGTCCTCAAAAAGTCATTTAAATTAACTTCTCGGGCAGATATCTATCCAGCAAAGTGGTCCGACTGAGGCAAGGGACTATCAGAAAATTAAAAAGGACATAACATTTTTTCTGTGCGAAATAGAAATGGAACAAAACTGAGCAAAGCATCAGCTACGCAAATATTCCAAGATGGTCCCTAACTGATTGCTTTTTTCTTTTTTTATCTTTGGTTGTTTTTCGTTTTCACAAATTCAAACAGTGATGAGCAGACTTCCTCACACGCAGGGCTCCTCTTTCTCTCTGTTTCTTGTTTGTGACAACACATCCAGTCTTTCCATCGACAGTCGGACCAGCTGCCTGGTGATTGTGTCCTATGGCATGCCACTGATACGGTAGTCAACAACACCATGACAGCTAAATTCATTTTTCAGTGAAACACTGTCCAACTTATTAATTCTTAATAAGAACCGAGGGTAAAACCTTCTGCACAGAGTCTGGCTCAGTCTCTCCTTTCAAATTAAGAGGGGTCCAAGTGAATGTTTGATTCTCACTAAATAAAAATAAGTCAATGGCCATGCAGTGCATGCCTAATTGCAGATGAAGCATCAAATTAAAATGTCAGGGACTAGTTGGAGAAGCGGTAGCTGCAGAGCTACTGTTTAAATTTATGTTTGAGATTATGCCATTTTCAAGGAAGGTGTAATTTGTGCAGCAGCATTACCAGAGCAACACCATGTTATTAGTTTTGACAATTCTCAGTCATGTAAATGTCAGGAAGGAAGGAAGACAGCATGCCACCTAGTGGGATGTGAATAAGCAATATATCTCACCACCAATTAGTATTAGACTGTACAGTAAAGTGACGGGAAACTAATTCATAAATACTGTAGCAACATGAAAGAGGAGGGAAGTCATCCACAGAAGAAAAATAAACTGTCAGTCCCATACAGATAGGGAAACATCAACGGAGCCTTTCCAATTACTTCAAGGTTAACTGTGAACCACTAATAACTTCAGGGAACCGGAGAAACAAAACATTGTTAGCTAATTACATAAGCAAGTCATTTAGACTGATTGATGCAACATATTATTCTGTGCTCCCTTTCTCCTCTCTCTCTCCCTCTCCCTAATTTTCTTCTTCCATATAGCAGAGAGCGGCATAAAAGCTGTGTTTCCTTTGGCAGCTGTCTCCATGACGGCCCACACTGACACAATGAGACACTCTACCGGCTCAGCAGTAAACCACAATCAACTGGTGAACAACTGGCAGAGATTTATCATCATCAGCTCAGGACCAAAGCTCTACGTGTGAGCTGACACTCTCTGCAGATAGAGAACTGCAGGCACTGCCATTACTGTTTTAAGACAGAGGTCAACCAGCTTGCTACAGAGGTGGGAAAGCAGCGCTCACTCCACCTGTAGGTTTTATACGGCGATAAGCTAAATTAATACTCCCATGGCCGTTGATGAGATGAAACATTCAGTTGATTTGGTTTATATAGACGCCATATAACAAAGAGGCTTAAAGGGAGATCGCTCATGTTTATCATTATTTTTTGTTGCCTCCTCTGTCACCGAGGTAACATTCAGAATCCTCTGTTCACTCATGCATGCTGTTATTTCATAAAGACGCATAATAACAGCTCATCCTGTCTACAAGCCCAATCAGGACTTTGAGCATTTGTTATACAGTATTGTAAATATGCTCGAGAGGAATGTGAACTAGTTATCTCTCCGATGTTTCTAGGAGGATGAATACGATTTACAGTGAAGGCGTCGACACAAATGTTAATTTGTTTCCATACTGTGTGTGGGTTTGTTTCATCGTGCTGTTTAGAATAGAGATCAAAGAGCAGAATATGGGATTCATGCCGCTGAATGGCTCGTAGATGTGCTTCAGCTGAGAATGAGCACTCGATGCACTGATTGTCGAATCCCCTCAGACGCTATTCATCCTTTGTTTGTTCACCAATCTTGAATGCAGCGTGTCCTTAACCTTCCAGATGATGCCACCCTAGACTGAAAAAATTAAATGACCTGTAGCCCTTAAACAGGACAATGCTGCTGAACCTGTTGGCGACAGCACAAAGGCATGACGTGAAAAAACATGTTACAACGACGCTTTGTAGTGCAATAGCAAGAGAGAGCAAAGAAAGATTTCCGAGGCCTAATGAACAAATGATTCTACGTACTATAGAGTTTGTGATATCACATTTTATCCAGGTATCTGTGTATAAAGCTATGCCGGTAATGTTTTAAGGTTGAATAGCAAGATGTTTCCCCCTAGTGGTGCATAAGAACTCAAATAGACCAGACAGACATTGGTAATGTTCTTTAGTGCTGCTATAGGTTACATACAGTACTGATAATATTTTCCTCACATACGTAATATCGGCACAGAAACCAACGTAACGAATGACGTTTGATTTAAGGTACAGTTGTGCAACTTGTTTACTCCCAACAAAACCAGTTTTGTTTTATATCACCCCGGAGAAATAAATCCAAATAATTAATGAACGTGTGCCATTTTACTTGTTTGTGCTTGTTTTGAGCATTTATAAATGTAAGAAAAACCTACAATAATAATGTAAGAACAGTAATGATCATTAGGGAAGCTGAAATGTTGTTTTTTGGACTATCACTTTGTCATTATCTGTGTGATACATAAGAGATGTAGCAGCACATCATATTAAAGCAATAAATACGTCAAATCAATCAAGCCAAGTTACTAAATACAAACACAGCAGCAAAGAGAAGAAACAGAAACAGAGCTCAGATTGCAGCCAGATTGTAATTGAAGAGCTATAACATCTTCGGTCTCTAGCACTTTCCATATCTAAGAATAACTAATATCACACCATAATGTAATATTAATAATTACTGTGTTTTGAAAACTAGACTGTCCAATGTGTTAATGTGTTAAAGATAGTGCAGTAGCTAACTTTGAAAAATCATACGTTTTTAAAATAGGTTGTCTTCTGGTGAAAGTAAATGCTTCTATGACAAAATCAGAAATGTATTTGGTCAACCACATTCTAAGCAGCCACTATTTCTTAATATCTAATATAAAAAATATAAAAAATAAGTCTTAATTTCTTTAAGTATAGGTCTACTTTAACCTAATTTTTGTCAATATAACAAATGTACCTACATATCTTTAGAGACATTCTTTATTTATGTTGGCAGCTACAGTACCGCTCAGATAAAGAACAACAACTCAGAATCAAAATAATACCTTGCATTAGTTCAGATCCACGTGTAAAGACGCAGGAATAGCAGCACTCTGTGACCACAGTCTGATGCTCTGACATGTCTAATAGAGTGGACAGTTTGGTGGTTGTGATTCAAACCATGGACTCCCGTTTGAACAGCTTTGCATTATCGCAGGCGCAGGCATATGACATAATTTGGCATAGTGCGAAAAGCGGTTTCCTGATACGAGACAGAATTGTCAACTCGTTACACATCAGTCAACTCGGCCTAGTGGGCGGACTGATTCAAAAGAAGGTCTGGCAGGCGAAAGAAAAACTGTGTTCTCAGCTCAGATTAGAATATAAAATCTCAAATATTTGCTGAGTCATTTGAGTGACCGAGAAAATCGAGGGAAGCGTGCCCTTGTTAGGTGAATGTAAGGTCAGAAACAATTCGACATTTAGGGAATTAGATTTATTCTCTTGCCAAGAATTGGATGATAAGATCAAAACCAATCTTGTGTTTGTCCTTCGATGAAGAGCAGCTGGTTAGCTGAATTTAGCAAACGGAAAATGGAGACAGGAAAAAAACAGCTAGCGCGCTGCTAATTAAAGGGAACACAAATCATCTGCCAGCACATCTAAAGCTCACTAATTACCTTAAATATTGTTTGTTTCATATAACTGAAATAACTGATAATAAACAATACTGATATCTCCTTTTAGTCTTTATACTAAGCTAAGATAACCAGCCACTCTAGCTTAATTCTGAATGAGCAGACATAAAAAGATGTATCAGTCTTCTCTATTAGCGACAATGTAAGTGAGCATATTTTTCAAAATATAAAACCATTCCTTTGAATTACTTCTAACATCTACTGGCTCGGAAAACCCATTAAAGCGAGGTCTTCGTCTGTCAGTGATCAAACAGAACCCACAATGTAAAATGTGTTTCTAAGCTTTCTTTCACAGCGCATGAATACGTTGAGGTGACAAGAGACTAAAGTACAGAAAATGAAAAAAGCCCTCATCTCATAATTTCCTAGAAACTTTTGTCTAATGTTTTAACCATTCCAAATGATCAAACATCGATGTGGGAGTGAACACAGTTTGATATAATTTATTGTAAATAAAGCAGACAACAACGTCTTAATGGGAGACGAAACAAAGACGAAACGTCTCCTTCCAGACAAACTGTCAAGTGGAAAACAAATGGTGTTATTTTTTCCACACACCAGCCCCACAATTCAAAGAATCCAAAAGTCAATATCCACACTTGGCAGTTGAGACAAAGATAAAGATGAGGTGCGAATAGTACAAAAAAACCAAAACATTGTACTGTGGGACGGGCCCAAAGCGCCAAACGACATCGATTCAGAAAGCCTCCATCTTTACACACCGGGTACACTGGGGACTTGAGTCTTAAAGATGAGATGCTAAAAGGCCATAACGGCGTAATCACAGTCGTACAGCTAACCACTTGTCAAAAATAAACCCAACGCCCAAACAGGTGCAGAGGCTAGAAAAGACGTGTGCAGATCTGACACATTTGTCAGCGGACTACTGATGAGCTGGAAACCTGCTCTAAAACACTCATTTTGTATTACCTGGGGAGATTTCAAATGTGCTGCGAGAGCTGCTGCAGGACGTTAATGTGAAGTCCATTTGGATGTGAATGAACATGCTGTCTGCCAGCAATGTCTTTTCAAACAGACGCACATTTTGTACCAAACTGTGCAGATGAATATACCTTGTGGCACAAATTGTCAGGTCAATGCACAACTATTTGACCTACAAAGAGCATATCAAGCAATAATGAAGGGAATCATATTGTATTGATTGATAAATGCATTTTTCCTCTCTGTGCAATTGGCTATCTGTCAGACCAGTGCACATCACTGGGGGCACAAATATGACCTTCTTTCTTATTGCTTGCCGTTTGTACCGCGTGGCCTTGAATCCTCGGCGGATTCTCTGTTTCAGATAAAGTTATTAACTTTGCGATTTCAAAACTGTGGTGACTTTGCCGACCAGGAGTATTGAATAAAAAAAAAAAAAAAGGATGATCAGCTTAAATAAGGTATGTAGTTTTTGAACATTGTCCTCTATTAATGAGGCGTTTTGTGGTAACGTGTGAGAACTCTCTAGTGCTTTTCAGTGATGAAAAAGGCATCTAATCCACTCTATTCCAGCTTTTATCACAGCTATCAACCGCCCCAAAAAAAGCAGGTATTTATGCTTATGCAAATGAGCGCTGCTCTTAGTCCCCTTTCCTGCAGATGAACAGAAAGGAGAAAAAAAAAATGGCTCAGTCTACCATCAGCTTCCACTGATAGCTCTTCCTTGGCAGGAGTTTTGGAAACTATTTATTTTCTCTTCAAGACTGGCCCTTAGATGGCTATTATGTAGTTTGTAACAACCCTTTACTCTTGTCTCATTTGCTTTCATACATCACTGGCTCATTTAAAGTGACCTTAAAAATAATGAGGACAGAATCCTGTGACAGATTCGTGCATGAGCGGATGATGAAAGTCAGCAGGTATTTAACATTGTTTAAAATGTACATTTTCAGTTCAGCTTGAGAGCAGATTCTAAAGCGGTGATTAAAAAAGCCATATTAAAGCAGGCCTGTACATTTAAAAGTGTTGATGAAAACCAATGCACTTCCTCATGGGCATCACCCCTTGATTGAGAGATGTATTTAATTCATTTTATCTTGCATAATTCAGTTACAGATCTAGGGTTTCTTTTTGCATCTGTGCCCTGGATTTACTTGCATAAGATGATGTTGCTGCTCTACTTTGGGAGATATAAGTAAGAAAATAATGTAAATTATATATCATTTGTATACCGTAGGTACCTATATAAGCTCAACAGCTAATAACCAGCATCTAGGGCAGTGTTTGTTATGTTTTTTTAACTCGTCAATGTCTCATCAATAAATCATTCGGGACCCGAGACAGTTTGTTCTTGCCCTACATATTCATGGTTAAATTAAACATAATGACAGTGACCAGTTTTATAAATGTAACAGAAAGGATGGGGAAGCAAGTGAATGCCAGAGTATTGAAAGGAAGAGATGCATGAGGTTATTTAGTGTATATCTTTCAGCTAAATTTATATTAAAGAGCTAAAAATTTGCCCCTCGTTGAAGCAATGAGTCAGTAATTCGTCAAGCAAGCTAATATGTGCTGTACTGTGTTGTTTACAGTGTGATGTAAATTATTTAGAGGAGCTGAAGCAGGTGTGACAGTACACAGCGTGATTTTTGTAAAAATAATGGTTTTTACTTCATTTTCCACTTGAGCATCAGCTCTGCTCTCAAATCTGCATGCAAGAAACTCAATGCAGCAACCAGGAGTCTTCAAAGGCAAGTCTCCCAGGTAGAGGAGCAGCTTGAGATTTTACATCTGATCATCACTGACTGGAGTTCTGATCATGTAGATTCAAACTGGGGGGGATGTGTTGTACACGTTTACAAATTCAGACTGGAGTTTCAATCAGCATGAGATTAATAATTTATCTTCAAAACACAATTATTCCTCAATTAAATTCATGCATTTTCTGATCTCGCTGTGTTGGTGCTGTTGACATATTTCAGGAATTTGTTGACTAAATGTCATTTTTCATTATTTCAAACATACTTTTTATTGGAAAAAGAAAACACCATAGTGCATCATTGAATACAGTATATTGGATAACTTAATAAAGACAACGTATTTCATAATAATACAAAATATATACACACCAGTTAACTAGTAATACCCTGTTTTACAAAATTTTACATCTTCCAGGTACATCTTTATGACCTCATTGGCACAGCTTTTAAAAGATAGTTGCAACCTCTAATGGCGTAGTCACAGTTACAGTATTTGGACTCTGCTTGTGGATTTCAGGCCCTCCAACACCAGCGCCGCGCTGTTGTTGAGGGAAATAAGAAGGAAGGGTCCCGGTCCTGGAGAAAGTCTGCATGCTGCTCCTTGATTTAGGGCGATTTGTGCCATAACCAGAATCCATCCAAGAGTGGTGAAAGCCATGAGGATTGTTGAATACTGGTGCGGAGGAGAAGCCTATTGTGTATGCATTGTCTCTGGGGGGTCTGAAGCTCTGTGGTGGTACTGCACAGTAGGTGCCTTGAAAATCCCCAGACAGGCTGTTAGCAGCGCTGGATGAACCTAAAATACAAGTGAAATAGATAAAAAATAAATAAGGATGAGAAATTGCTGATGACATTACTACCATTTATCATTTTTGTCATTCCGGTGAATGTCTGTGTTTAATTCGTGCGATGTCAAATCCGAGTGGAAAACTCACTTTTTAGCCTCGGCTGGAAGGTACTGAAGTTCTTCTTGCCTCCGTCGCCGCTGATATCAGAGTCACTGTCGTTAAAGTCACTGTCCCCTTTACCGCTGTCCTTCACGCTCAGCTGGTCGGTGTTGCCAATGCCGCTGCAAATACAATCAACAGATACAGTATGAGCCACCACTGCACCACATTAGCCTGATTATTGATGTCTTTTTTTTTCACATACAGGACCTTTAGTCCAGCCATCTAACCTCATTCCACAGGAATGCCACAAACAAACAGAAATGTATGCATGGTGCATGTTAATTATTACCCTCTTTGTTCAGCAAAATTTGACTGTGAACAAAGCACAGAGAGAAAAAAAATAACATTTAGTTGTCTTACCTCACTTGCAAGCAGTATTTGTCGCCTTGCCACACAGATGTTGTTTGGAAATGCTTGGAGGGTAGAAACATCTAAGAGAACAAACAAAATGACAGCAGAGAGCTTAGCTTCCATTTCTGGCATAAAGATCAAGGCAGCACTCAGGAGCATCATATGCATATGAAAATAAAAAGATGAAAACAAAAATACTCTAGTTGACTCACCTTTGTCTCTGAGTCACCGCTCCTCTCCTCATACAGGCAGGAATCATCCAGAGACGAGGAGGTTCTCTCGTGAAAGAAGCCTCCCTGGCCGGTGTATATATTTGGTCCTGTCGAGCCGAGCATGGGCACGGGCCTGGTGTCAAACAGGCTGTGACACGCTTGCCTCTTGGAGCCATGATCTCTCCCACCACAGCTGAGTTTGCATGTGACAACAACAACCACTATTGCAATCAGCAAAAACGCACAACCCCCACTGAGCATAATAATGACAATTAGTGAGCCGTCCAAGCTGGAGCCGTCTTCATCACTTGACCGCAACACAATGACGACTTGGTCTTGAGAGGGCTCTGTGTCTGAGATGACAAACCTAATAGTGGCACTGCTAGTGAGTGGGGACCTGCCATTGTCACTCACAGAGATTTTCATTTCCAGCACGTCTCCAATTTCAGCTGTCAGCCATTGTTTTAAAGCAATCTCTCCTGTGTCTTTGTTCATTGTGAAAAGCTTTGGGTCACCTTGCACAATTTGGTATGAGAGCTCGCCGTTCACTCCCTCGTCCTCATCTTCAGCTGAGACGCGAAGGGCAAGATAGCCGGCGGGTGCATTGAAAGGCAGAGGAATATCAGCGGAGTCATTCAAAAGGACGGGGAAGGTGAAGTATGGAAAATTGTCATTCTGATCCACGACTCTAATCCTGATTGTGGATGTGCTCGAAAGAGAGGGTGAACCTCTGTCTTCAGCTTGGATGACCAGCTCTATCTGCTGAAGGGTCTCGTAGTCAAAAGACCTTAAAGAATACAAAGAGCCTGAGAGTGGATCCACAGAAACATAAGTGGACACTGGAGCTCCACCTGGCACCTCTGAATCTATGATTTTGTAAGAGACTTTGGCATTCTTTCCCACATCTGGATCTCGGGCTACAAGAGTGGTCACATATGAACCTGGTATGTTATTTTCCAGGACTGAAACTTCATAAACTGACTTACTGAAGAGAGGGGGGTTGTCATTTTCATCTGTGACACGGATGGTGTAGTGTCTGACTGTTTTGAAAGGTGGGCTCCCCAGATCCTCTGCAACCACGGTCAGGTTGTACTCTGGGATCTTCTCTCGGTCTAAAACAGCGCTGGTTATGATCATGAAGGAGTCTCCATACGCCTGCTGGAGGGTGAAATGCTCGTGCCCGAGCAGGCTGATGCGCACGTACCCGTTGGAGCCAGAGTCTCTGTCCGAGGTGCTGATCAGAGCCACGAAACTCTCCGCGGCTGCAGCCTCGGTGATGTAGGCGACTCCATCACTGCTGGAAGTCATCGGTTTGATGCTGATCTCGGGCGCATTGTCATTCACGTCCACGACGTCGATCCAAACTTTGCAGCTGGACGGGACGGAGTTCGCGCCCGAATCCGAGGCTCTGATGTTCAGCTCGTATGACCTCCTTTTCTCAAAATCAACCGGCGCCTTCAAGGTCACGTCCCCGGAGTAAGGATCGATGAGGAACAGGCGACCAACTTCTGGGGATAACCCGTCAGCAAAGGCGTACATCACCTCTCCGTTGACACCGTCGTCCGGGTCGAAGGCGTGCACTTTGACAACTCGGTGACCCGCCGGAGAGTCTTCATTCAACTCAACTTTCAGCGAGCTGTGCTCAAACGTCGGGCTGTTGTCATTAAAGTCCAGCACTTTGATATTTACAATCATCGATCCGGACTTTGCGTGCACTCCTCCATCACTTGCAGTTACTTCGAGTGTGTAGGAGTCCTCCACCTCTCTGTCGAGCTCCTTCACCAGCACCAGTTCAGCAAACTTCACTCCATCCTCCCGATCGCGCACCACGATGGCAAAGTGACTGCTGGTGGAGATGTTGTAGCTCTGGATGTAGTTTTCACCCACGTCCTGGTCCAGAGCAACCTGCAGTGCGAACCTCGAACCCAGCGGGACATTCTCAACTATCTCCAGGTTCGTCTCGTTGCTCGGAAATTGGGGAGAGTGGTCGTTGATGTCTTTTACCTCGATCTCCACGTGGATGAGTTGAAACTTTTCTTTGGAGAAGGCCACGATGTCGAAGGTGATGAAGCAACGCGGAGACCTGGGGCAGAGCTGCTCTCGATCAATTACCTCTGCAACACTCAGGAGTCCATCAATCTCCCTCATTTGAATCACAGTGGCGTTGTTTTCTTGCATGAAGCGGAAGGATGTGTCAGGGTCATCGGCTGGATCAATCTTTAAATCCTGGGACAAATTGCCTATCTCTGTCCCGGGTGCATCCTCTTCATAGGTCAAATACCTTGTAGTTGTACACTGAACAGTGTAAAATGAAGTCAGCAGCGTGCACAGTCCAACAATCTTCCAGAATCCCATCTTGAGGGGGTTAGAAAAAGCTGCTCGAAAAAGTCATAAATGATGCAAACGACCCACCACTTGAACTATGCCAGGTCGAATCACAACTGTGTTCAACTCTGACTTTGCTGTGGGACTATAAGCCCCGGTCTATGCAAATAGCCTGGCCCATCAACCAATGGCCTTCCAGTGGACCACCAACAGGGAGACGTTTGTCTCTGCAGCAAACTGCTGTTCACATTTGTGTGGGTCCAAATGGTTTATTAGATAAACTGATTGAGGAGCTTTAATCAGTCTGATAACCGCGTTACTTTAATAAATCTGCACATGGCAATTAATTAGCTGGACTAAAATCACAAGGAGGACTGTCTTTGATAGAAGTTTAAGTCAACCTGTTGAAAACCTGAAGGATTGATTGGGTGTTATTAGTCAGTCAGTTGTAGGAAATTATGCATAAGGCTGGTGTGTGGCAAAAGATGAAAATGCAAGAGGAAAAAAAATCCGCATGTCAATTAAATTATAATTGCTCATAATTGCTGCAAAAATAAACAAGGGCTCCTCAGCACATCAGAAAAACTGTCATGAGCACATGTGTAGCTCAGACAAAGTGTTTGCTTTGCTGTGTGTTTATAAAAATGTGCAGCAGAAGAAGCATAGTGGAACAAGTTGATGGGTTATTCTCTTCAAGTTGAATAATCAATATGCAAAATGCTCTGCGTTCAACATTATTATAATAACCGTATTATATTATTTGCTAAAGTATCAAAATAAAAGCACTTACTGTAACGCAGAGTTATGTGATTTGGTCGTTTCAGTTAATTCGTTAAACTCAAAGCGGCATTTTAATGTTGCAGTCAAGGTCGAGGGGGAGCTAGGGTTTAAATATTGCTGAGTCATTTAATCTATAACAGTACATCACAGTTTGAGTTTTTCTCCTACAACTGTCAGGTAGATGTAGCTGTGAGTAATAAGTAAGTGTAGTATTTCTTGCTGAAATGTAGTGGAGTTGGAGTATGATATAGTAAAAAATGGAAGTACTCAAGCAAAGTACCTTAAAAATACTTTAGTACAGAAGTTAATTAATGTACTTTGTCTCTTTCCACTGCCGGGTAAAAGCAGTAGGAAATGCAAAACAGGAAACTTAAACCATGGAGGACAGCAGACCTGGATGAATTCATTGTTATTCATATACACCTATGTATTATGATCACGCAGCCTCATCAAACACTTTACCCTGACATTTTAGTCTTAATAAAACGCAAACTTTGAATCCATAAATATTCATTTTATTGCTCTCTTTTTCTCCGCCTCACAATCATACCTATTCATGTAAACATAGCTCATATATAATCTGCATAATAAAGAAAAGGCAGAAATATACCTCAGCCGTCTGCTCAAATAGCAGAGGAGGAATTTTAATATAATGCGGTAAAGAAAAACCCACAAAGCCAGACAAGTGTCATTTGATTAGCGTTGTGTTTTGGACACCCACAATGTTAATTACACATAGAATTTCACTGTAGCTCAGCGTTAGAGGGAAAACCTGGCTGCATAATCTGGACCATCTGTAATGTAATAAACATTTCAACGCACTTAATTTAACCCTTTCAGCAACCGTTTTTAAAACAAGGGCACTGGAAGTCAGGAGACAAAAGAAATGAGGCAAATAAACTATTTTGAATGATTCCTCCCTCCCACCTCAAATACACAAACACACACACACTCGCACACACACCAGCAACAGCTCCCACAGTGATAACAAAAGAGCATGAGTCAACCAGACCTTTGTCAACCATATGGGTGATTAGCTTCTGCTGATTAAAAGGCGTCTATGGTCCTTCAAAGAGCTCTTGACACCTCGCAAAAGTTTGGGTAAGCTCTGTCTGAGCCCCCAAGAGGGCACATACAGGAAGGTGTTAAAAATCACACAATTAACAGCCACACAGGCCAGAGATATTGTGTCAGTGAGACGTGATAAAAAGCTCTGTGCTGCCGTGTTTGAAGTGTTATACAGGCCCAATTCTGCTTCTATACTAAATATCCATCCAATTTTTTTTGCTGGGTCACGGTCACAGGAAGCTAAGCATCATAGTCCAGCTCCTTCTGAGACTTTCCAAAGCCAGATGAGATATATAATCTCGCCCCGTGTGTTCTGGATCTCCAACTGGTTGGACATGCCCAGAAAACCCTCCAAAGGAAGGCATCCAGGAGTCATGGTGTCCACCAGTGGGTTCTCGAGTTGGCACATTAACATGCACAGACAACCCTTCCAACTACATCTCTGAGCAGCCGCTTCCATAATGGGGGTTTTTAACATAGCCAATATGGATTCAGTGTCCCCAAACTCCCTCGGGGATGCATGAGCAATGGGAATTAGATCTCATAGATAGGAACCTTAGCCAGGCGTTCCCAGTTCACCCTAACTACAAGTTCTCCTCTCGTCACCGCAGCATATAAGACATAAAGCCGCAGATCTGCTGATACGACTGCAAAGTCAATCATCTGTCTTTGGCCTGTGGTGCTCCGGTTCTAAGTACACTTATGAATCACCCAGTGCTTGAAAAAATAAGTGTTTGATATGGCCAATCCATATATCACAGAAGTCGAATAACAAAGTACCAGTCAGATTTAGATCAGGCAGGCCATATTTAGTATACGTGATAAATTTGAAAATTGATTTTCTTTTTTTCAGATAATGTTGCTTGGCAAGAATACAGAGCAGCGTGAAAACAAAAAAAACAAACTGTTAAAACACTTTCCAGCAGAGTCGGCCAATTTATAATGTGTGTTATTGAAAGCTGCTGTATTTACATATTGAACCTGGAACGCGCCTCAGTCGGATTGCATTACAGTCGAAGCGGATGTTGAAAGTTTGTTCTCAAATCCACACGGCACTAAAGCTACAGGTGCTTTTCTCAAATGCTGAGACTAGCATCGTGCTGGAAATCATGAAATTAGTTGTTATTTTTGCTGCATTATGCCAAAGCAGGCCATACAAAACATAAATCATTAATCTTGGTGTTGTTACCTTTCAGCGCTCAACATTGAGTAAGAAATATTATGATGTTGAGTCTAATCATGAAATGTGAGCTTCATCTCTTATAATCTACTCCTTTTTTTCGTGGTTATTTTTATTTGCTCTCTATCTCTATTTTGATCCCTTCATTAAAAACAAGATGGAGCTGAACATATGAACAGTCAGAGGGGGATCAAACATAAGATACTTTTATGCCATTACCAGACACACAAAGCCTTTAGCACAATAGTCCCATGCTGGCTCGGTGTTGAAATCCAGGATTTTATGGCTATGAGGAGTCAGAAGGTGAGGCAGAATTATTAGACAAATTAGTTGTTTGCCACTAAGAGGATTACTCTTTAATCTTATCAAATGTCTCACGCACTTGCCACTTTGTGTTGCAACAATTTCGAGGTAACAACCGAGCAGCTGCAGATGAAAATATTCAAGTGTAAAATGTAAGCGCAGACATATTGATTAAAACAGAAGCTCTACAGGTGGCGATGACTTTCCTCATTTATGATTTTCTTCATGCATCCTACATTGTGTCCATCCCAGAGTATGAAACATCACCCACTCGAGTCTAAAGTATTTTTTCTGATCAATGCATCACTATAAGGTCACCCGAGGTCTGACCACAAACAAAGCCCGGCTAACACTGGAGTGATACTTGTTTGTCACTTAAGTCAGGTGATTAATGCAGATCACGGCTTGATTAAGACGTGTGCGGTGACAGTAAGAGCATTACAGCAGATTAATAGGTTTGGCCATCTGTTCTCTCACTGAGGTGATTTTAATTAATGGTAAGAATATTGTTAATCTTGCCTCTGCAGTCAACATCACAGTAATCACAATGATGGTCAAAAATCAGCAAGCCTTTGACATCATTTGGACGCCATTTGAAGATTTTGTTTTCTCCACCTCACACACCACCACCAGGTAGGTAGGAAGGCAGGAGAAGCATTTGGTGACACTGGGAGCAGTAATCCTGGCATATGCCACTGGGAACAAATGTCTCAAAGGCCCACCTTTTGGATAACAGCCACCATCTCACCCACTGCTAGAAATTGTCAGCCAGGTTTTTTTTCCATTTTCATAGTTTTTAGGTTCCCAGTTCTCAGTCAAGTACTAAAGAACTGCGAAACAGATGCCTTAAAATGCTAGTTTTTGAAAATATATATATAAATATGTGTATTGTTTTAATTTTCTAGGTTTTACAGTCTATTTTTTTTCAGGATCAATGAGGTTAGACTTTGCAAAAATGCACAGCGTTCTAGTGATCAACAGGTGAACTGAAAACACTGGAGTTTTGTTTTGTATTGCTTTATTCTGTCATGACACTATACAAATCATACGCCCACAAATATATACACGCAAAAAGACAGAGCGGCATAGATACGGGGTACATACAGGCATGTATGTAGACAAAAATACGATATAGAAAATGAGCAGCTAAAACACGACACAGGACAAAAACTCTAATTAGCTTTGTTTCCATGGCAGTTGGAAACACACATGACGTGCCATGTGCTAGCTTTTATAAATAAGTCTCAGGTCATGCCTTTGGAATTAATTAAAGTTTTTTTTACATTCTGATGAAAAACAAACAAAACTTACTTCTGCTAAGGTGAAAACACTTTAAATTTATACACACACACAGATTTTGTAGACCACACTACCGTACCTATTCTGAAACACCTGTAAACCATCTGGTATTATGCCACTCAATAATTGACATGCAGGCCCTGCTGCTAAATACCTAAATGAGTTCTTCTGATAACAAGACAACCTTGAAGAGAACTTGAAGAGAGGATAGACTTGCATTCGTGATGCAGCATGTTAAATCCAGACTTTTTTTTTTCTGCTAAGGCTGGAAACTCAACCAGCCATTTCCAGGGCTTGCCCCTTATCAGTTTCCTCATCTCACTTTAACCTTAGGTGCTCTAATAAACTGGGGGTATACATGTCACCGCTCTGGCCGTGAGGGTCATGCAGAAGGTTTAATCTCAGCCATTTGGGCTGTCTGAAAGGCAGATAAAACAAGATTATCCTGTGCTTGGTATTGGCCCTTGGTGTGACGAGAGGATGGAAGCATGTGAGCAGCAGCAGCTGTGGAGGTGCCAAATACTCAGACTGGCTAGTGGTCTCTGTTGCTTTTGGCACCTCCTGCGGCGTTACAGGCAAAGATAACCCCCCAACCACAGCTCATCCTCACAGCTCTCCAACTGATTGCAACTAGCCAAATGTTTAACATACTGTCCCTAATCACACTCAACATTCTGTCACAATATGTTCCTAAATGGCTTTCAGGGCCATATAAATCACATAGGTACTTTTAGCCTTGATGTTATTAGGTCTAATTGTCTCTTTCTTCCTGTTAGTTTCTCTTTTTTTTTGCCTCTGCAGCTCTGTAACTAATGCATTCAGATCATTCCAGGTGGGATGAAATCTCTTTTGCACAGCTACTGAATTTAGGACATGCAAAGCGGCTTTTTTAAAAAAAAGATATATTTGTAAAAACAAAGACCAATTAAACGCATAACATCAAGAAAATCATACAAATGCCTTACTATTTTATGATAAATTAATAAGTCTATTAGGGCCATGTATGAATAATACAGGGTGTGCCTGTAATAAGATCTCAGTGGATTCTACATGTTTTAAACAAATTCAGATCATTAATATGGATGCCGTGTAAACATGTTTCTAGGATTTTTTTTTCATGTTGGCCACAAAAGGCTGAGTCTATTAAGAAATTTGGAAAGACAGATTTTGTTGTTTAAATCTCCTAAAAGCCGAGGCAGATCAAAAGAGGCATTAGTATTCAGAGACAAATCATGTTTGGCTGAGGTTCCTCTACCCCCACTCAACTCCAACCATTCCCCACTGTGTAACTAATGCTCGCTGCCTGAAAACGATTGGAACAACATTTGCTAGCTGCACTTCATTATGCATAAGCATTTTTGAATAAGCTTTGACCATATGTACAAACAGGTATGCTTACTGCTGCACACAAGAGTATCTGTCTTTTTTAATTTTAGGCACTGAGTGAAAAAATACTAAAAACCTGTCTCGCCGCTGTCAACAAAATACCTGCTAAAGAATCATAATGACAAACAAAGCAAAACAGGTTTTTGGAATTGAGGCCAGTCATTTAAAAAAAAAAAAAAAAAAAAAAAAAAGGGAGTCAACCCTAAAGGTTTGGATTAAAACCAGGGATGAGAGTGCCATCTACAGGTTGAAGCTTTGCCATGGTAACATCCAGATGACTTGCAAAGCACAAAACACATCCCGAGAGCGCATGTGCCATTTCACTAAATACTTCTCAAACAGACGCAGATCAATAACTCTCTTATTTATAAATGATAAATCAATATTTGAACCGCCTCTCTGAGGGGAACGCGTTGTCCTCAGAGTTCCACAGAGGGATCTAAGAGGCTAATTAGTCAGAGACAACCTTAAAAATAGCACACCGACCAATTTCATTCTACTCCTAATCACCTCTCTACCTCTCAGTGTGAAGTGTAGCATCGGTGTGCGCTTTATACTTTATGTTGATAAAGGATCCACTATGGGTATCAGTGCAATTATGATGAGTCCTTCACATTTCATGCTTCATATTGAATTTCACCGCCTTAAGCTACATAGATGAGGCCCTCCAAAGATCAGCAATCCTGCATGTTAACCTCTGCTGATATTCTGCACATGATGATTGCAGGCACATATTGGACTTGACATAACCATATCCAACTCTCACTATGATTTTCATTTTCCACGTCACAGCTGAACTGGTCATTGTAGATACTACAGTATTGAATGTCTCCTTGTTTCAGCAGGGAGATACACACTCGAGAATCCATATTCGCATGGCTTGTTGGCTGTTACTATATCAGGTGAGGTAAATAAGAATTTGCTTGGTAGTCCGGGCTGTGAATAAATTTGATTCTCTCTTGGACGGTTATATTATTCAAAGCAGGGAAGATTAAGTATAGCCTCCTTGCTGGTGTGTGTGTGTGTACGTGTGTGCACATGTACAAATTTGAGTGCATGAGTATATTTATATGTGCCTCCGTGTGTGTGTGTGTGTGTGGATGTGTATGTCAATGCTAATTTGTGCCTTTTCAAGGACCAGGTCCCTCTCCTCCTCCTCCTTGAATATATTTCACATCTCCATATTGCCATCCTAGAATGTGGCCTCCTTGAAGCAATTTCCTCTCAGCCATTATCTGATGGGTGAGAACTGTTTCTCATTGGCAGGTGCAGATGACACTTGGGCTGGGCAGGATCTGGCTGTTAAACGTAGGACTGGCTCCTTACCAAGCTCCAGTCTGCCTGGTCCTGACAGCCCCCACAGGGCTGGCCACTGGGGGCGGACTGTTGGGCCAACTGGCCACTGAGGGGTGTAATCACTCCCTCTGACATATTTGGCACAAGCTATCTATTTGCTCCACAACAGAAAAGGCCCCGTGTGAGTATCTTGCTTAATCCTGTTAGGCCAGGAGATGGCAACATTGAGGTGGGTGATACACATTTGAAACACTTCAAGCCTGTAATGGCTCATATCATATGAGAAGCTAAGGAAAGCAAGTAAGGATTAAAGAGTAATGGCAATTTATGAAAAACGTTCCACTTGATGGTCCTCAATTATGCTGTATTATATGTTATTTTGTTCACAAGAAGAAAATAACAGGGACTACAGTATAATATAAAATGTGATACAATAACACCTCAAAATATGACCCAAATATTACACTTTACAAGTGCCATAAATACAGTATAAAGCCTGTTGCAAGGCTCTTACATTTAATCTCATTATATTTCACAGTGGGTGGACACATACTGTATATACTGTATATTAAAGGTAGATATTCATAGACAAAGGCTTCTTAGAGACGGTTTCAGCTGCAGAGCTACAGAGAAACCCTCCCTCTACTGTATTTTCCTGCCTTTACTCATAAGAGTTTACAATTAGGAATGCAAAATTGCAACAAAGGCACTGAAGAGGATGCCTATGGTGCATGGTGTGTGCGTATATGTGTGCACAAGTGCATGAGTGGAGCAGAGAGATAGATTAATGTTGAGGGGCATCAGCTTAGAGGATGTTTTGTTTCCCCACTGTGTGCCGAGTGCAGAGGGGAGTTAAGGGATTCCAATCTGGTCGTCGAGTCCTGCGGTGCAAGGAATGTTTGGAGTGTGCCTGGTGATAGCGGACTCCATTACGAGGCTGAGTCTCAGGGTAGCCTGCCATTGTGCCGGCAAGCGAGGAGGTTAATCAGATCCCAGCTCCATTATGAATGCTTGCTATTTCTAAAGGGCTCTATGAATAGAATACTGTAAGCTCTCGTAAAAATGAATCTGGGCTCTGTGCTTTTACAGAACGAGGCCTGATAAAGAATATTGTTGGTGTACATTTGAAGAGATTTCACATTCTCCAGAGCAAAACCAAATGAGTGTTTTATGGGGGCCTAGTTATTAATTATCTGAGATTAAGAAATTCTCTTTCCAGCTCCGCGTGTTTCCCATGTCTGCTTTGTTTGCTGTTGAGGGCAGATTATCTTAATTGATTTTTTAAAGTATTAAAATTAATTTCATATTGTGAGTCAACGACGTCTGCTCGCACAAATTGTTATCAGTCTCTCCTCATTAAACCAGCACACTTTCCTAAACATACTTTTTAGGCTTTCTTTTGTTTCAGCTAATGACTATACTTTTATGTTATCGTGCACATTTGTCACGTTTATGTCTTGAAGCAACTCAACTTACACCTTCCAAACTTTCTTACTTTTAACCCTTCGCACATAAACACACATATACAGACGGAGGTTTGGCGGCGTCATTGGACATGATCATACTGGAACGCACTGTTTGGTTTTCTCGGCCTGTTGCGAGGTCAGACTCAACAAAACATCAGTAACGGGAGCCACCTGCTTGACAACACCTCTGACGTGCCTCCACTCACTCAAACACTCAGCTGTAAATCTTTTAGATTAGGAGGCTGGTGAATGGTGGTGCTTGTCTGATGCTCCTGCAGATTTATGACACCTGATGTCCTGTATGCTAAGCATCTCAGAGTCTGAACCATTGATTATCACCTTGGACGGCGGCACAAAGAAATTATATGTCTGACTTTCTAATGTTTTGTTGTGTTTGCCACTTTGCCTACTCTTGTCTCGTTGTCTCGTTTATCTGGTGAAGCTAAGATACAATTTAAAAAGTACAAAAGGAATAAAGGGTGCATTAGGAAGGCTACAATTACATAATGAGACTGAAAATATTTACCATGAATCACAATCCAACTCGCAATGTAACATATCTGAGTGGAGAAGTGAACGAAGACCGCAATAAGACACGCCTTTTGGGAATAATGCAAACAGGAGATTCAGCAGTCTGCCATCAAGACAACATACACTAACTGTGATTTAGAGGGCAATAAACGCGCGCCTAATAGGACAGTTCACATTTCACACAATTTGTAGAAAATCAAATTTCTTTCTGAAGGCACAGAGGCTGAAATTCAACTAAGCTTTACAGAACAACAGAGCACTTATATGGGAGGAAATGTGTTAACAGGCTAGACAGTCCTATTCTCAGCAAAGAGGTATTTAAGTACTGAAGATGAAGTGAGATGGAAAATCTCATTTCCATAACAGAACAGGAAAAACAGTCAGGCAGAAGGTGTTTTCTTTTTTCCCCCTCTCTCTCTCTCTCTCTCTCTCTGTTGAATTGTCAGAGCAATCACGGTCGAGCCACAGCCAGGGCAGCAGACTAAGGACAGGGGGGGGTTTGGGGGAATAGGGTGGGAGGAGGGATGAGGGAGTAGGGGGGTCGTGGGGAGGGGAGGGGAGGGAGGTAGAGTCCTCTTTCCCAAAAACACGTACAAATGAACTTGAACAATCTCGTGCTTGCACACACACACACACACACATAGCAGAAGACACACATAGATGTAGGGGTCCACAAACAGTGCTTAGTCTCAGAGGAGCAGGCAGTGAGCACATTATGCAAACAGAGGCTTTGTGTGTATGGCGCTGAACGTGCCTGTGTGTTGGAGAGAGAAATTAGACTGATTAAAAAATCAGGAAAAAAAAAAAAAAATCACAAACTGTTAGATGGATCTCCTAGGGGCTAATTAGTATGTTGAATCTTGAGCCAAAAACACATTGTTTATTAACAAATCTGGAAACGTAGGTATGTTCCCCATTTGTTTCCTGAAACCTGTTTTAAATGTTCGACATGTTTACATTTGGAATGCAAAAAAAAAACGAAAAAAAACATTGCTGCATAGAAGCAATATGGCAGTAATAAGAAATGTGCAGTGCATTTCAGCGGCCCCATTTTTCCTCTCTCTGTCTCTCTCTCTCTCTCTCCACACAGTCAATTTCTCTGCCATACCGAAGCTGAATTTGTGATGCAAGGCTCCTGTGTTCCTTTGGGGTATGAGTTATAGGAGTTACTACAACATGGAGTGAAGAAGCGTGTATGGACAAAGAGTAGAGGTCAGTCAGTCTGCGGGAATGAGATCAACTTTCATGTTGAAACCCAGGTAACGGTGGAGTGCATTTCGGTGCTTCGGGAGCAGGAAATGAACTATTGTTAGCGTTTCCATTGTGAGTTATGTAATGGAACTACTAGAGGAGCCTGCAGGAGAAAAAATTGAAATGACCCTCCTCCAAACACAATAACTATTTAATTCAAGCCAAAGAATACACTATCCCAGAATGTTTTGTCCTTGACCATAAGCTGAGCCCTGAAGATATTAGTTCAAGGGAGAGAACAATAATCAGCACATGGGCCGATTCTGTTCACCTCATAAAAAGGAAAGCCGAACAGTTCCCTGCTCTTCAATCTATCATTTATAAACTTTAGATTTTTAATGCACCTGCTATCAGCACAGTCAGCCAGCCCATATGAATATATTCAACAACACACAGAGACAGCGAACAGGGGGAGATCTGTTTTATGTTTTGAGTACAGGCAGAATTCTAGTTTAATATTTAAACCATCTTTTCTACAGTCTGGAGCTTTCAGCATACTCCTCACTGTGACTTGTCAATTCCTTCTTGTACTCCTCATGTTAACAGAGCAATGGTGCCCAGTAGGTTGCATGGCCATGACATGACACCGACATAGAGGTGAGAGAGGCTATTGATTTCCATAATACATTCGAGTTCTGTCTCAGTTATTCGGTGCTTTAGACTAGAAGTAGAACTCCTGCATGATAGAGTTTATGTTTGTTTATTTCCATTTTGCTGCAAAAGATAGAGTTTGGATTTTACCCCAGTGACCCACGCTGTAGCTCGGGAGATGAGTCTACAGCAGCATGCATGAAAAGAAAAGAAATATATATATACTATATATTTTAGAACACCATTAATTCTCTGGTGCTGTTGTGGAAGACTTGCAATTCAAGAGAAAATGTTTGCAGGGAGTTATTTCATTGGATGCCTCAATCTTTGCTGGGAGCTGGTGTCTCTGTTTAAAGCTGTATGGCCAGCAGGGCATGCACACCGAGCTGCAGAAACAGCCACGAGCAATCCAGCAGGTCAACGAAGCACACCTGTGCCTAATTAACCTTTGTGCATCTACTTATGCGCGCGTGTGAGTCGGAGTAGAAAGAAAGCCGAGGACTAAACGAGGGACTGTGTCAGCACAGAAGGCTGCTACTACAAAATGTAAGACTTAACCCCACATGAGGAACGTTTAGTCAAAAACAATTGAGTCAGCCGACATCGAGGTGATTTAAACATCAGTAGCATGGGCCTAATACCCTCTAATCTAATGCATTCATTTCTAAATGAATACAGCAGTCAAATGGTTGAACTGGAGCGCTGTTACAAGCAGTTTTATTGATTAGATGAAAAGGATAAATCTGCAGGTTCTGCAAGAAAAAGGGGCAAAAAGGAGAAAACAGACCCTGACAGGAGGTTTACCGTCTATCAAAACACTCCTTCGCTCCTATGTGACCTAAATTTACCTCTTCTCAGTAAATGCCATGTGCCACACCTAAATGGAAACTGTCCCCAGTGCACCTTACAGTCTGCCACCATGGAAACCCAACAGCAGAGCCAGTCTTAAAATATTAAAAACCCACGGTGCTAAGAAAAATGAAAAAACAATCTAGCTGATAATAATCTGTGCTTGACTGGAAATAAAAGACAGTGACAGTTGGACAGGAGTACAGCATAAAAGTAAATTATTTCACATGCCCTCTGGCTTGTACATACTGTCTGTTTCACAGATATTCACCCAGCCTAGACAGCTACAGGTCTGCGTGTCCTTGAGGCACAGCTCCGCTCTCCATAAATCACTATACAAGACACAAATCAGGCAACCCATGCTTTACATTTACAACATATTAACAAACATTTCATGACATACCTGCAGAAAACGCATCATGACTGGAGATACATTTTAAACAGTTTGCCTCACAGCCTGCCAACAAATGGTAATCATCTATCTGTGTTAAAGAAATTTCAGCAAGGTAACACAAAATAATTAAACAATTCCGAGAGATACCTTTGCAATCTGCTTGGTGCATTGTGTAAAAATTAGATTTCTAAAGCGGAGCTCAAATGTTTGAGTTCAATATTCAAACTTTGCATTTCAGCTTTATGTAACACCCGGCAAGTGTTTACATTCACAGAGTGAGCCTCCTTCACAAATTGATTGAAGTGCATGAACAGAGGTCTGCTTCTTTCTCGCCTCACCTTGTACAACTTGTATAACTGTATTATTGAGCCACTTGACCTTGTAGATCTTGGGCTGACACCCGAATTAATTTGCGTACCAAGGTATCCATTCATGGAGATGGAGATAGTTTTTCAAATGTGTTTTGATTGTTTTGATTCATTTCAATGCTGTAAGCACCAAAACTTTGTAAAAAGATCTCAAGTCTCAAATCAATGGAGGTTAAAGAATAAATCAGACTATATATATAGATATAGATATAGATATATATATATATATCTTTTTGTAACAAATACCTTGTAAGATTTATCTATTACCAGAATATGAAGTGTTTAAAGTGAAGTGTTTTTCATTAGTGTATAATAACTTGAAAATGAGAATCTTTGTGTTTTGACTACCTCAGAATGAACCTTCTGAAACTAGACAATACAACAGACAAACCAAACACTGACTCTAGATAAGTCCTTTAATGATTTCTGTGAGTTTCGTGGCCACTGTAGTGTCCTTCAGATTGAGGCAAGGTGGTATTCGGCTCACTTGATGCTACTAAATCCTACACACTGGACCTTTTGAAAGACCAAAACGAACATTTAATTGACCTTTAATTGTGCCATAAAAACAAGCACACCAAATCCACATATGAAAATACATGTATGAAGATATGCAGGTTAATTGGTGACTTTAAATTATTATGGCTGTTTGTCTCTATGTGTGCCCTGTGAGGGTGAACCCCACCTCTCACCCAATGTCAGCTGGGATCAGCTCCAGCCCGCAACAACCCTGATCAGGATAAGCGGTTACAGAAGATGGATGGATGGATGGAAATTCACTATTTACTGGGTTTGAATTAAGTTTTCTGTAAAGAGTATTACACACAGATGTTTGCCTTCAGTAGGAACAAATGGTCTTGGGACTGAGTCACACAATCCTTTCAGTTCATGTTTGGCGACAAGTACAGTTTGTCCAAAAACTCAAACCACAAATCTCTGCTGTTGTTTCCCTACCTTTACACTCTGAGAACTGTCACAGCCTGTCACCACAAAAATCAAGCAGAGAACTCTGTTGTCAGCCTAAATCACTTCCTCTAATACTCCCTCATGTTCAGTGTCTCTATCTCTGTCTCTTTCTCTCTCTCTCTCTCGGTTGCATGCTTCCATATAAACTGCTGTGCACAGCTAGATACCATGCAATCTGTGTGCTTTGCACAAGCTCTGCGGACACATTGTCAGTAGTGATGTGTCGAATCAAGATGACAATTCAAACAGAGAAAAAAAAATATCCCAAGATTTTGTGGATAAAGGACTGCTCATCGTCAACACTAGTTGGTGTAAGTGTTGATAAAGCGCTCGAGCCAGGCTGGAGGAATGGTTGTGTAAACTCGTATCTGTGTGCCCTCCAATAGTTTCCCTTGTAGCTTTTTGAAGAGCACGCAAATCTTCCCAACACCACAAGACATTTCAAATAAATTCTTCATTGGCCTGTCAAAATGCTTTTCCTCTCCCTTCAACACCAGCAAGACACTACCGTGATCTACTATGAAAAGGCCTCATTGTGCAGGGCATCAAGGATTTCTACGGCTCCATCTGCGGGTGTGCTCTGAACTGTGAATTTCAGATTCAGACAGCCAGAGACCCAAGGCCATGAGCCGCTAGCGCTGCTGAAGCACTCTGTTGCTTCACACATCTGAAATTGGCTGACATGTTTAAGTTTGCCGTACCTTTAGCTCAATCTTTGTGTGATTGCTGTCTGGGAAAAACCATGCAAAGCCAAGTGACACAAGACCTACATGTGTCAGGCCGATGAAGTTCTCCCTTCTCTAATTTTAGTCTGCATTCCCAGAACTGCCATATACGCACATTTTGATGAGATTTATGGTACATACAGAAGGGCTGTTAGACACATCAGCATGTAACTGTGGTAATCTGAGAGAGGATATTTGACAGATAGTTTCCCATTTGCGCCTCAGTATCCCATGGTGCTGTAATCCCTTAATATCTTACCAATAACCATTAAGGATTTAATGTCAGCCGCACTCTGTAGGAGTTTGACTTGATTCCTTCTCAGTTTTCCTGAACCCAGGACACGGCTGAGACTGACTGAGCCCATAAAATCTTTAAAGTCTCCACTCACGGGTCACAGAATGAACCGTGCAGAGACAGGATGTTCAGACTCCGAGGCTATATAACTGGAAGTCAAGGTGACCGTTTCAACCCGAGTAAGTACAGTTTAATCCATGTCAAGTCAAACTCTGCGGAATATGAGAGGTAATATTCAACTGTCACCTGGTAAATAAAGAAAAGAAAGGACCTTAATATCGTGTCTGATTTTTTTTAAATATCACTTTGTTAGGGATGCTGTTGAATGAATTCGTATTCAAGCTCAAACTGTGTCGGTCACAGTGTGAAAGAAATGTAGATCACACAAGCTGAGAAAAAAAATACTCCACATTTTAAGTCTCTTCAAAAATCCCCCAGTTAATTTTTCATGGCCGTACCTTTTAAGAGACATGTCAGTTTGATTTAATGTTCGGCTGACAGTTATTGGTTTTTGGTGTTTACCTCTTATCACTTCAGAAAACTGGGGAGGCCAATTTATACTCTGGATGCACATAAAGCGGCATCAAAAATTAAGATCTTGACGCCTTGGAAACATCATAAAAGCTTTCTATAATGCCGCTCTGTGTGTAATTGGTTATGCTCTTTTTGTGTGTGTGTGTGTGTGTGTGTGTGTGTGTGTGTTAAGAGGATGGCAGGCGTTTTAAATTTTATCAGTATTTTCTGTGTTTGGACTGACATAGCCCCCGCATGCTGGAGAGCCATTTCTAATGGTCCTTTTTTTTTTCTTCCTACCGCCTCATCTGCAGCTTCACTCACTCACACGCTGGACCGAGGACAGTTTGCGTCGGAATGATGGAAGTGCCGACTGGATGTTGTTGTTTTTTTGTTTTTTTTAGAACTTGCCCATTACTGACGCCCAGAGCTTGCCTTTGTCAAGTTAGAATTTTACATAATAAACAACCAAGCAGCAATAAGTGTTCATTGACGCACTGGCACATTTGATAAGGGAAATCTCTAAAAAGGGGGGCTTACAGTGAAGAAATTGTCTCAAGTGGCTCAAAGGATTTGAAGTGGAAGAAGAGAGGATTGATGTTTGTGCTGCAAGCCCCTGAGTAGAACTGGTCCGGGGTCTAATCAGAGACCAACAACACACCCCTTCCCACCTCCCTTCTCCCTTCCCGCACAGCCATAGGATTTTCTCTCACTATTCAGGGGGCTGATAGATGAGCCTCTCTTTGTATTTCAGCCATGCACTTTCTTAAATCTGAAAAGCCAATTCATCTTGGGCAAACGCGTGAGGAGGAGGAGGGAGTAAAAAGAAAAACTTCAAAACTCGTTTTTTTCACTCCTTGCCAGAGCTCAAGTGTCATTCACGAGCTCTCCAAGCACTTTGTCTCTCCTTCATTAATTGTCACGTGCCTCGACTACAACCAAAGCTGAAGAGATGGTAGCTCGGCTATTCCCTCCTGTCTTGTTCTCCATGTTGATAAGTCCACAAATGATAAGGTCTGTACAGACTCACTCACCGTTTCATCTGGGGGAAAGATATCATACAGAAGAAAAAAAAGGGCTGAATTGTGTTTATGTATCCTGATGGACTGAATTAATCTTTGCTTTTCAGGTACGGTGCTTTTCAGACATTCAGGCACAGTAGTTTATCTACACTTGCTGTCAAATAGATTTCAAGCATTTAGCGGGGCCAGACAAATAACCAGTGTAATAAATCATTCCTTTTTGTGTAGTAGGGCATTGGAGAGACTGCTGCATGGACAGGATGTTTGAAGTCGAAGCACTTTCATTACACACGTCAACAACATGTACAAAGTTTAATGGTCCTGTAGAGAGCTCGGGAGGGGCATGTTTTTTTTTATACTTCCTCCGGCAGAAAAAAACGAAAAGCCTATTTTTCCAAGAAGATTATGTTGAAGCTAGAAACACAATCTACACCACAGTATTATTTTTATAAATCCCACAGTGTCTCACTGGGCACATGTGTCGAGGGAGAAACGGTGTCATGTTTAATTAGCAAATTCTCACAGCGAATGTGGACACCTTGTTGACACATCCATTCCACATGAGCTATTGCTGATTCCTTTGAATACAATTTACATAATTATACCTCATCCAGTCCTGTGAAGCACATGCCTCAAACACCATGTTGCTCGCAGCAAAAACAGCGCGAGTAGAAACAGCCATATTAACGCTCGTGGCAAGAAAACACTAAATGTTGAAGCCGCCTCCTCCATCTGCATCATATGAGACACGATGGTCTCGCTGCATTACAGATATGACCCCCCAACCCCCCCATGTGTGCTCACACACACACACATACATATATAACACCGCCTCCTCTTAAAAACATGCACACAAAGAGAGAAAATCTCACTGCCTGTGAAAGATGACCTAAATTTCTACAATGCTTTGCACTTACTGTACATATTTAAGTTGATCTGCCTTCAATATGCAAAACACATAGTGTACCACCTCATTGCAAAAGCATAAATTCACATTTAAATGCACAATATAGTAAAAAACGAGACTCGCCACCGGTCTATAGGCTCGATGGTAACATTCAAAGTCAAACAACACCCATCTCCCCCAAAGAATAATGAAGCATGACAGTCTGAATTGCCAGAACGTACTGTCAGAGGGCTCCTCCAGAGCTTCCAACACTGAATTTCCCTCTGAATCTCGTCTTGCTCATCTAATAGCTTTGTTTATGTCTGCGATGGGACATGTCTGGAGAGACACCTTGAACACTGGGGTGCAGCGCTCAGTCCACACATAAAGAGAGAAATGAAATATTCACTCGCCTGATTGTCTCCAAACTCCAGGAGAAGAATCAATAAAACATAACATTGGCTTCTCTCTGAGTTTAAGACTTCCGATGGGGTTTGAAACCCCCATGTGACGTCGGAGGCTTTACTCTCGCATATGAAAAACACCAGAGTTTTATTTTGATGTTTGAATTAATCAGCGGAGAGCATCTTCAGAACAAAAAGATCTGATGTTGCCTGTGGGATATGTGGCCATTGGAGATTTCGCAGCCTGCATTTTGAAAGCATGTTTTGAAGAATGCATTCCAACAGCCCATAATAAGCTAAGACGATCCATATCGCCTCTCATATCTGGTCTACAAAACTCAGCCAATCGTTTTTTTCCTCATATATACCAGAGATTTTTAATGTCTTGATCTATCCCCTTGTTGACTAATATCGACTTCAAAGACGTCGAAAATAAGTGTTGACTCAAATAACCTTGCTACATGGCATGTTTAAACGCATCTTCCATGTAAAGATTAAACCCCTGTGAAGTGTGTCACTTACACAATGGGGCAATTATATGGACCAGGTCAACGTACCAATGGAAGACAAAGGAGACTGTGACCCCATTATCCCCATTATCGTGTTATCTCGCAGGCCCTCAACTCTACAACAGTTTAACAAAGACAGAAAACAATACTCCCCCAGTGTTCACACATTAGCCGGTATCTGTACAGTAAATACAAACCCACATCCAGCAGCCAGTTAGCTCAGCTTAGCACAAAGACTGTAAACAGTGGGAAACAGCTAACCAGGCTCTGCGACAGTATCCACCTAACAGCCCTCCGTAGCTATGTTGTGTCTTAATACATACAAAACCACAACTTTGGAGGTGCTGGTAGGCAGCTTTTCTTACGTTGTATACGTATACGCAGGGGCGCCACCAGAAAGTTTGGGCCCCATCACAAAAAAAATCAAAGTGGGCCCCCGTAATTTTATATTGGTGTTTACCTATTTTTTGGGGCCCCTGTCAGTCGTAAGCCATTGGAATTTGAATGAGTTTTTTCCCCTGTATACGTATACGTAATGTATATATGTACGAATACATGTACATACGAATTTACAAAGAACCTGCTGTCTAATACAGTTGTCCCTCGCTATAACGCAGTTCACTTTTCGCGGACTCGCTGTTTCGCGGATTTTTTTGTGTGTAATTTTGCATGTTTTTTTGTTTTTTTTTAGCGTACTGTACAGTGTGAACGCGCATTGTGTTCTGTGTCCTGATTAGCTAAGGGAATACTGTACAAAATGTGTTGTATGTTCTGCAAAAAAACACCTGCACCAAGGCCTTCAGAGGAAATGCCATTACAACGGAGCGGCACCGTCAGAGGAACTGTGAAATACGGTTTCATTTACTAACACAGTATTGTACTTATTTTTGTTAAATCTGCGAAAGTTTGAACTTTGAGAGTGCCTGAGAAAAGTGTATAAAAGTGTGTGGTTAGGAGTTTTACGGCCTTAAAACATGTATAATAATTGTAAAACTTACTTCGCGGATTTTGTTTATTGGGGGTTATTTTTAGAACACATTCCCCGCGATAAACGAGGGACGACTGTATTACCAATACCAGCTAATAAAAACCCCTGTACCTTCATGTACTGTACCTGTACGTATTGGTACACCATCCGTACAAACAATTACGCTCTAATTCGTTCTTCCTGTGCACAGGAGTACACTTGATTGTACTGTAACATTTAAGTTAACCTTTCACATAGCCGTGTACTAATAGCTTTTGCCGGTGTGTCAGAAGGAGCACTTAGACTAAAATGTAACTCAAATGTCGTGTTGTAATGTCGTGTTGTTGAGCAGAATAGCTGAAATGAAACAGTTAAAGAGAGACAGACACACAGAGAGTCTGGCTCCTCAAAGACACTGAATATCGAGTTCTTTAAGGCAAGGCAATCTCCCACTAGAACAATATCCAGTTGAGCTCAGCTCCACCACAGTATAATTTGCCTCTGATTTCTAATCTTTGTAAAAGAATGCGGAGCTAAGTGCCTTCCACAAATGCAGACTATCATGGCATTTCTTCAGGCACATTATGGACCAGAGTGATTAGAGAAGTTAAAATGCAAAGGCATCCCTTGAAACTGAATGCATTTACAATCCCATTAAATATGGAATTGTGTCTGTGGGCCAACAGTAAATTTAAAATCTCTTTCCCTGCAACAGTTTTTTTTTTTCCTCTCATACATTTTCTGTTTGCTGCTTGCTTTCTTCACTCTCTTGCTGAATCTGTTTGAGGCTGTGAATAATTTGCCAGTAACTTTCATGGAAATGGCGACACGCGTCACAATAATATAACATTAATCACGAGAATGCTATCATGATTTTCCATCAACATCATGCAGACATTTTTTTTTTATCACCAACGGCTCTCGGTTGCTTTCGCTGTGAATAAAAAAAAGTTATGAAATGCTTAGAAATTGCTACAAAGGTATTAAATCAAATATTAATATAAAATGTAGCTTGAATTCAGAGCCTGGCATGCCGTATGAAGTCTTCCAGTGGAAGTGACCTTGAGCTCGTGTATTAGAATATATATATATATAAATATCATATAATATATTAGTATATATAGATTTTTAAGTATCAAATTCTGCTCTCTGTGTTATTATCATCTTTAACTGTAGAGTACTGCTTTTGTGAAACTCAGACATCTTTCTCTGCAAATGCATTTCATATGTTTTGCATTCCACGCAACACAATTAAATGGAATATGTAAATGAAGCAACATCAAACTGAGGCACACAACCATCAAAACAACCATCTGCTAAGTAACCTTTCTCAACCATAAACAACCACTCACTTATCGTAAATTCACATAAACTCCTCCACGCCCCGGTTCAAACTAATGCCGTATTGTCGTATAATAATCCATCGTATCACCATTTGACCTGGTTTAATGTAATCCAAAGAGAATCGCCCACACTGAATCCATGATCACCCCTGTTCTCATTAATGTACAAATCAGCCTGCATAATACGCTCTGCTCTAAATTGAGCTGAAAGAAGAAAAAAAACTGTTTGTTAAACTGTTTAATTAATTGTCCTGAGTAGTTTCATTTGCTGCATTAGAAAAACATTATTCCGTTGTTTTGTCACTTGGGCATTGAAACTATGACATTAGCTGTTGGACAAATGAGTCTGGGAGAGAATTGCCTTCCTACTTCATTATTATTTAGATGAAGACAATAATAAGCGAGCTTTCTGCTTTCTTACAAACTCCACCAGTCATTGTTAGTCGTACTTCAGCCATGATAGGAAAGGAGTTTTGTTGGGCTCATCTGCAAACATATTACCACTTTACAAAGTTCATATTGTACCGTCTTGATTATTATATGTTAAAGGAACTGTTGTGACTTTCTCCTTACTCTTTTTTTTGCCAAAGAGATGGAAAGATCAATACCACTCTAAGATATGTATGGTAGATAAGCAATTGCTGTAAATTTACAGCCAATTTTCAACACTAAAATACTGTTTTCATGTTTAACAGTTTAGTACTGTAGTTAGCAATGCATCATGGGCTTCTTAAGTTGGAGCAACAGGACAGAGGCCGTAAACAGTATGCTGATGTTTTAAATTACAGGACACTATAGTATTTTTTGGAAATTTTCCAGAAGAGGACGGCAGGATGCACATGGATTTAGTGGGCGTGTGCTACATATCATCGGTCTTCATCACCATCATTCTGGTCTTGCATCTACAAAATTAAACGGTATCTTAATTAAAATCTTATTTTCTTTGCCTGTGGGTGGGCTATCTTATTTATACTGCCAAGAATGTTTGATATAACGCTCAGGAGTTTGTCTTGCTATATGTATCAGTGATTCTTAGATTTGAATAGGCAAGCTGAAACAACGTTGGCAGATGGAACTAACAGGAATATAGCATTAGGCTACTGGAATAATTATATCTTGCCCGGTAGTTAAGAATTTATTTCAACCAAACCATAGGATCAACATCACCTAGAGATAGTTTTGGTGAGTTTTATTTTGTTTGTGTCGTGTTGTTTGTGAAGTGTGTTTTTACAATGAGTTCGCTAGTTCGGACAAGAGACACTTGAATATCCTCAAGCCTTATAGGTGCTTAAGCAATGTCTATAGCCCTGAGAAGAAACTGCTGAATTGAGTTATTATATTATCTACTGTGCCTGTCTACAGTAAACTGTGAAAAGTGAAAAGTAACAACTTAAACAATATTACTGTAATTTCCAAATAATCATAGAAATATGCTGCATTTATTTTTTCTACTGTATTAGACTGTAAAATCATTTAACAGTTTGAATGTAAATATACTGTATTTCTGGTTTACAGACTACTACTGTAAAGTCAATTCACAGTATGAATACCGTAAAATCACAGTATATTGCTGGCGTCCCTGCTGCCAGCTTTTTACCGTAAATTATATAAATACAGAAATATACCGTATATCTGGTTTACAGTCTACTACTGTAAAATCATTTTACGGATGACTACCGTAAAAATTACGGTACATTGCTGCTGTCCCTGCTGCCAGCTCTTTACTGTTATTTTACAGGCAAATTAGCAGCAGCCAGTTCACATAGCTTAGCACAAAGAACATAAACAGAGGTAAACAGCTAGCCTGGCTCTGTAACAGTTTCCACTTAATGGCCCATCTGTGTTGTGTCTTAATGCATATAAAACTCATATAAAAAGTGTAACTCTCATAAAACCCACACATTTGGAGGTCCAGTCTTTGTGCTTAGGCAGCTCCATCAGCAACAGCGACTGCTACTCCCACCTTGTCAGAAGGAGCGCAACCACATTTCAACACCTTCATGACTTCATGACTTTCTTCTATATATTTCTTCTGTCTAATTTCTTATCATCCTTGTGTATATGAGCTGCTGTGACTAATGAATTTCACAAGATGTCAAACTATTTCTTTAACAGTTCAGTCACTAACTTTAGCGAGCACTTGCCTGCTTCCACAACCAGCAAATATTGGACCTGCAATTATCTTCATTTGGCGTTATGTTTGTGTCCAACTGATGAATATGAGTCCAATATTTGCTGCTAAATCCTCCAACTATCTTCACCTAGTAGTAGTTGGTAACAGTGCATTTGTTGAGAGCGGTGCAACTGAACGAACTGCGAGCCGTACAACTAAAACAGCGAGCTAGAAAATGCTGAAACACTCCACAAAGCTGATGAACTGGAGAGGTGATGTGATGATTCCCTGCGGGTTTGTTAGTGCTAACACCTTTTTACTTTGCATACAGTCATTTGATCCATTGTTACTATGAAAACACTGATTAGTGCAGCTTTTATTGTAACCGCCGTTCTCACTTCAATCCCCCTGAGTGCGCAGTTAACTCCAACGCCATTTTTCTCAATTTCATCTCCAGTGAAGCACCTCCAAATTTAGCCTCTCTATGACAGCACAAGTTAAAGAAAACATCAAACATCCACATGGATCCAGGTGGTATACACCGGAAGCTTAAAATATACCGATGATATCGGAAAAGAAATTAATTTGAGGATGAGACAGGTGACAATGAATTTCATACAGTTCTGTAGGAAGACTGAATAAATGTATTGCATGTTTCCTGAAATCTTTTTTATCAGAGTAGATCATTCCTATAGACTTCTACAAGTTTGCCCAAGCGTAACTCTGATTATAAAAGTTATCTTGTAATGATTTTCTTTAATTAGAGCTATTTTAATATTTGATCTCACTCCAAAACATTATATAAACACTGCTTATTCCCACTTGTGCTAACCTCCGTGTTAAGAAATAAATTACTCTGTCATAGTTGTTCTCTCCATTAGTTGGAAAGCTTATAGTGTAAAATTGCCCTCCTACCTTTGTTGTTTACTGCAGCCTTTTCCCTTTCAATGTGTCTCTGTGGGCTTTTCACAATGTTTCAGATTATTATTGCTATTGTTAGCGTTACTGTTTCCGATTACTGTTTGTGCTTCAACCGCAGAACACTGCTGTGGACTCTCATGGCTGACTAATGAATCATTCTGAGCAAAATACACACAAGCTGTCATCTTCAACAACTCTCCTCCCCACCCCATTTAGATATACAGTAGATGGAGAAGTTAGAAGTAAATAGTCGGAGATAAATTGTGTGCACCGGACCCAAACAAGTGATTTCTATCCAGATTCGTACAGTTATACTCTTGGTTTCTCCACGATCCTATGTGGTCTCCACAGCAGCAGTACAAAGACGTGCAACAAACATAATTATACTGGAGAAAAGAATTCACTCCATCAAATCTAATAAGCTCCAGTAGAGGTTGGACGCAGCATTTAAAAAGAAAGAATACGCCTGCACACATATTTGGTGGAAACTCAATCAGATCCTAAGTGAAGATTTACAGATGTTATTACTTCAATTTAATCTACACTGACAGTTCCTTCACTTTTGAAAAACTGTGTGAATTAACATAACAATGGTTGACATACCAACGTCGCACAAATACAACAAAACAGGAGCATGTGCAATAGAGTAGACTCAGAGCTGTGGTTGAGGCTACAGATTGTAGCACTTAAAGGTCCAGTGTGTAAGATTTAGATGTGCTTATTGGTATGAATGGAATAGAATATTCACAACTGTGTTTTCATCAGTGTATAATCACCTGAAAATAAGAATTGTTATGTTTTCATTGTCTTAAAATGAGTCTTTTATATCTACAGTGAGAGCAGGTCCTCTTCCATGGAGTCCGCCAGACAACAGACAAACCAAACATTGATCTAGATATGGACTTTTGCTTTTGATGTGAGGAATGGATGAGGCGTGGGAAACTATTCGGTTGGTTGCAACCTGCAATTTCAGGTGCCACTAAAAACACACTGGACCTTTAACAACATGTACGGAGTTAACTACATGGCCAAAAGTATTTGGACACCTGAACAAAGTAAAGTAAATACAGTTGTTATGGGATTTTTTTTTAAAGAATAACCCTTGAATAAGGAAGACTGGAGTCAAAGTATCAAAGTTAAATTTATTGTTCTTGTACAAGAAGGAGCGCAACAGTGCAACACACTAAAGGGGTTACAGAGAAAAGGCTCCCTGAGGAGCTCTAACTGTTGGTTCTTATACATTTTTTAAAATCGGATCGGACATCTCCCCACAGATAAGGTCCTTTTTTGTTTTCTGCTCAGTAATGAACATTATGTTTCTTGTCAAAATGACACTTCCCTGTCCTTGTCTCTCTTGTCCTTGAACTATTGATTTATAATTATCTCTCCCTGCCAGCCTCAGTAAAACACAGGCCAACTAAGGGAAGAAAACACACACACTATAAGAGTTAAAACATCTGAACCCCAGTATAATCCTATTTTTTATAACAACAGTGATAATAATAAAATAAGTGATTGCTGCACATGTAATTCTAAACCCATGGGAATTGAAGTGATATTATAAAAACAAATTCCACAACATTTTGGAGCCTGGCTGCAGAGGTTTGCTCCTTTTCAGCCACAAGAGCATTAGTAAGGTCGGCCACTGATGCTTGGGAATAAGACCTGGCTGGAAGTCGTCATCCAAATCAACCAAGCGGTGTTGGATTTGGCTCCGTGCCGGCCAGCAAAGTTCTTCCACACTCCAACTTTTCTTTATGGATTTTGCTTTATGCACATTGGCATTGTTGTGCCGAAACGGGAAATCCCTGCCAGAAAGTTGGAAGCGCTTTATTGTCTTTAAATATCATTGTATGCTATAGTGTTAAGATTTTCCCCTTAACTGGAACTAAAGAGCTTATCCCCCCCTAAACAGTGCAGAACCAAAAGTGCACACAAAAGTACTGGATGTGTGTAGACATAGTGTAGGTGCTATTAAACTGCACACGTAAAGGTGCAGAAGTGAATGGCTCAGCCTCATTATAGTGTGTGTAAGTTGAATCGAGTGTGATTTGAAATTCAGAACAGCTGGAAGTTTTCAGAGTATGGGGGGAGTTTGCAGTCAAAACCCAGGAGATAAAAATGTATAAGTAGCCTATAAATATGTTTGCCCTGAACCAAGTGAGAGGCAACATCTTATGTGTGATATGGAGAGATAAAGACCACTCTCTTGATCTCAGATATGAGAAAATGTTTTCAGGGAGACCCTTGAACGTATCCCTTTATTCCATTTTCTGTTTTTTTCTATATACAGGTTACAAAGCGAGATGGTATAATATTGATCATCTTTTTTTTTTTCAGTACATAAGCAGAAGAAAAGAAAATCAACCATATGAAGTGATCGATCTAACATCACTCCTGTCTAAGAGGGGCTGTGGAGTGCTTTCATGCTGAATGTGCCTCCGGATAATGAAGCTATTCTTAAATGAGATGCACCCTGAACAAAACCATGTTCAGCTCTCCATGTGCACACACATAGACACACCTAAGGTAAGGCACGCTCAATAGACAATAAGCTGAAAACATCAAAAGAAGGAGAAATAGGCTTTGGATGAATAAAACCATCACTCGGTAATGGCTGCAATAAGATGATAAATAAGTGCAGGAACTATCTTCAAGCAATGGCATATCTCTCTAACCCTTTTTTTTCTATTTTGCAACTTCCTTCAGTCTACACTCTCAAAACAGGCTTAGAGGGTTTTTTTTTTTCATAAGGGGGTATTTTTAATTCTAAAGCAAGGGATTGGTCACACTTCGTCTCATTAGCATGAGGAGCTGTATAAACCCCGCCACTGCAGAATTTTGAGCTGTGTTGAAGGCGAGGCAACAAGCGTATCTGACTGGCTGCGCGCAACTTTCACTTCCAGCACAGTTCAGTTCATAAAAGCGGGAGCTTGTATGGAGAGCTCACTCCAGAGGTGAACTGGTCTTTTTTTTTTCTTCCTTCTTGCGCACAATGAGGCTGTTTACGGACGGGAAGATTACTACGAAGATGATACGGGGCGAATTTATAACTTATTGGCACCGGTGGATTTTTATATTCTCAATCCATCTTTTTTTATTTGCCTCACTGGCTCAGTCCGAGGGAAATACTATTCGATACCAGACCAATGAGGAGGGCGCACCAGGTACAGTCATCGGAAACCTTGCCAAGGACATGTCCTTGAGTCTGTCTCATTCCTCCAAGACCAATTTCAGGATGATGAAACAATTCAATGATTCATTCATCAGGGTGAGAGAAAGCGACGGGGAACTCACTGTCGGAGAACGAATTGACAGGGAAAGAATCTGCAGACACACTCCACAGTGTCTCATTACTTTTGACGTGGTAAATTTCTCCAAAGATCGTTACAAATTGATTCACGTTGAGGTGGAAATAAAGGACATCAATGACAACTCTCCGGAGTTTCCAAACAAGGAATCTATAGTGGAGATCTCAGAGAATGCAGCAGTGGGGTCCCGGATCCCTTTAGACCCGGCTGTGGACGCTGATGTTGGGTCAAACTACATCCAAAGCTATCAGATATCTGTCAACAGTCATTTTACCATTGATGTGCTCCTGAGAGCGGATGGGGTTAAATATGCGGAATTGGTGCTAATGAAAGAGCTAGACAGGGAGACTCAGTCATCATACACTGTGGACCTGGTCGCCACAGATGGTGGGAACCCGTATAGATCGGGGTCAACGAAGATAACTATCAGAGTGACTGACTTTAATGACAACAGTCCAGTTTTTGACCAGAATAGTTTCTCGGTCAGTTTGCCAGAGGACGCGCCGGTCGGCACAGTCATCCTGGACTTGAACGCAGTTGATGCTGATGAGGGTTTAAACGGAGAGGTCGTCTACGGGTTCGGAAAACAGGTTTCTCACGAGATCCGAGAACTTTTTCAAGTGGATAATAAATCGGGTCGCCTGACGCTCAGGAGCCCGGTGGATTTCGAGGACAAAAGCACCTACGAGCTAGACGTACAGGGGACCGATCTGGGACCCAACCCGACCCCCTCCGTGTGCAAAATCATCATTCACGTCACAGACGTTAATGACAATGCCCCAGAAATCAGCATCACCCCGATGACCTCCATTACGACGGGCATCGCATATATCAGCGAGGCGGCAGACAAGGACAGTCTGGTGGCGCTGATCAGCACCCTGGACAGAGACTCGGGTGTTAACAGCCAGGTCCACTGCACATTATACGGCCACGACCATTTCAAACTCAGACAGGCTTACGAGGATAGCTACATGATAGTTACAGCAGCGACCTTAGACAGGGAGAGGATTAGTGAGTATAACCTGACGGTCATGGCAGAGGATTTTGGGTCACCTCCGCTGAGAAAGATCACTCAGTACACCATTAGACTGAGCGACGAGAATGACAACGCCCCTCACTTTACTAAAGCTGTCAATGAAGTTTCAGTGGTGGAAAACAACGCCCCGGGTGCATATATCACCACAGTTGAGGCCACAGACGCGGATCTGGGCATTAATGGCAAAATCACCTACAGACTTGTGGACAGTCTCATCATGGGGTCTCCGTTGAACACTTTTGTGTCTCTTAATTCAGTGTCCGGCTCCATATATGCACTGAGAAGTTTTAATTATGAGGTCATGAAACAGCTAGACATACACATCCAAGCGAGCGATGGGGGGTCTCCACAGCTGCAGAGCACAGCTGTCATCCGCCTAAAAATAGTTGATCAAAATGACAACCAACCTTCTATCATAGAGCCACCGCTTTACAAAGGATCCGCGGAGGTTTTCCTGCCCAAAGATGCACCTGCAGGTTATGTGGTAACCCAGATAAAGGCCACAGATGCTGATGAAGGCATAAACGCACAGCTGTCCTATAAAATCACCGAGGGGGGACACCTGGGTTTCTCTATCAACAAAGACACAGGGAAGGTGCACGTGAGCAGACAGCTGACGTATGATCTGGCAGACAATGTCAAAGTCACAGTGTCGGTCAGTGACAAAGGATCCCCATCGCTTACCTCCACAGCCATTATACACCTGAGCTTCATAGAAGGAACTCTACCCAGTATGCCTTCCCTGACTCAAAATGGCAGCGAGGAGCTCTTTGAATGGGACATGTCCATAGCCATCATCATTGTCTTGGCAGGGAGCTGCTCTCTCCTCCTGCTGGCTATCATTCTCATCACAACCATTTGCAACCGCAGGAAAAAAGAGACAAGGGAGGGGGAGTATGATCAAAAAGAAGACGTACCAAATGTGGAGAATGTGGAAAGTGGTCATATTGATTCCTTGATTGTCAACCACAAAGGCAAAGTGTTTGATGCCCATCCATTTCCAGAGAAACCCCTGTTGGCCAGCAGCAACGCGGCAGAGCCCGGCTGCGAGGACGGCAGGCAGACAGCAGACATCTTTGAGTCAAACAGCAGGGTGATGGAGGGGAAACTAAAGGCAAGTTGTTGTTTTTCCAAAGATATTCAAAGTTTGTCTCACAGCATTGTTTGTCGTCTTTCGCATCTTGACTCAAAATGTGTGTGTGTGTGTGTTTGTATCTCAGCAGGGTTATTCTACGCTGCCAGGATACGGGAAAGAAACAGTCAGACCAATAACAATATGGAAGGGTAATTCATTTACGACCATCTCAGCAAGAGATCCCCACATCAGCGGCAAGGACAGTGGGAAGGGGGACAGTGACTTCAATGACAGTGATTCAGACATAAGTGGAGATGTGCACAAAAAAGAGTCACCACCAACAAACAGTGAGTGTCATAAAAACATCATAGAAATGAGAATAAAATAGACAAATAGAGGGGAGATGAGCCCATGCAGTGATGTGACATGCATTCCTTTAGCTTCTTGCAGTGTAGTTTATGTTTGAATCCAAGCCATGCACCACAGACATCAAACCACAGTGCATTTAACACATTTTGTCACTTTCCGACAACACCCTCAACCAGGTGAGCCAGCAAATGTATTCACATTACATCCTGACAGCACTGCTGTTTTCCACAGGTCTCTGGGCATGTACAAGTGAGTGCAAAGTGTTGGGACATTCAGACCGATGCTGGAGCCCTTCAGCTACAAGGCCCAACACGAGCATGGCCTCTGGACCGCATCTGTCAACTTTCTCCAAGACCGCTTCGCTTCCCCGGGACACCAGAAGGGAAAACTACTACCCAGCTCACATACCCAAAACCAATGGTCTGCAAAGTGTGTACGAAAAAGTTCAACACCAGGAGTTTGATTACATCCTTGTCGGTCCGCCGACACCGGCCCGGATACAGGAAACGGATGAGATATCTATTCCAGAGTACACAAACTCTTAAAAGATCCAAAAAAAAAAAGTCATCAAAAAGGGAATTTGTCTTTATACTGTATAATACTTTGATCTTAATTGACTCCATGTTGGATTGTTGCTGTGTTTTGTAGTATGTCGTGTCTTTTGGCTCATATAAGACTGTTCATTGTATCATGTGTAATATGCAAGATTTTTGTACATTAATAATATATTTTTCATAATGATTCAGTGTAAAGAAGACTTTTATTATACATTTTCAGGAGCATGTGTTACTATTTAAGGGGTATGACCTATGGACATTTAGGCTGAAAGGGGGCCTCTCCGCTGTGGAAAACAATCGATATGAAAGATTACCATGTTTGTGGTAGATTTTTGTCACATTGTTGCACAAATAAAAGGTTAAAAGCTAAATTGTTTTTTGCTGTTGGACGACGGTTTAAAAAAAATGGAGCTGTTTGCGCTCACAGGACTCAAATGTAATCTTATAGGAGGAGCACAACCTATTGTCCTGGGGTAATATTCAGAAAGCGCACAGAATAACCTCAATTAGCCAAGTGAATGCATTTCATTTGCCTTAAAGGATTATAAGCCGTGATAAATAAATAAAAATGTGTTCCTTCAACGATCACAGCTAAATTGATGGCAAGCATAAGCCGATGTCATATTCTTTTCATGGTACACAATGTAGTTACTGTGCAGCCTCCATTTGCATGCAGAATAATGAATTGCAGATCAAATGCTCTCACAATTACATGTTTTCTCAAAGGTCAAAGAATCCCCTCACCTTTTCTGATTGCCTCCCAGCTTACCAATTATCCCCCCAAAAATGTGATTCATTCTTTCTTGTTTCTAAGCAATAGCAGCGCTGCACATTTGAATTCGTTTTCTTACTATGCTTCCTCTTTTTTTTTTTAAGTTACAATAAGGAGCAAGTAACCTCGGCCATGAAAACACCTTTTCTGCCAAACCGTCAAATCAGAAAATTCATAACTGAGCAAAGGTCATGTCTGTCTTTGCCTGTGATTGTGTGTGGTTGTGCTGTCTTAGCTTCTTGCATGAATATAAAGCTTTGAATCAACTCGCTTCTGCATACAGATTTAAATACAGGGAGTGCAGTCTGTAACCTGCAAGTAGCAAACACCTGAAATCTGCAGTATTCCTACACATTTGTATCACAAATGACATCCAATCAGAAGAGGTTAAATGAAACGCACAACAATATTCTCTAAGTTCAAAGCTGACTCATATATTTTTTTCTCCTAACACTGAGCAAAAGGTCAGTTAACGACCTTTCTACCAAGCATTACATCGCTGCCTGTAACAGCAGCCAATACCTGATGAGCTGAAGAGCTGCTTCAAAAGTTTTGTTTTTCGTTTGGTACCTCAGGATGGCAACCTTGCCTTAGGCAACCTGGACATACAGGTAACATTCAGACGAAGAATTTAGCTCAAAGAATTTATATCAACTGTACGTCATTCACACTCAAACGTTAAAAAAAGCCTCCCGGTGGATAACCTGATTCTCCACAGAGAAGCCAACAGTATTAGTGGGGGAATTATAGAGGACATCATGAAAGAGACTATGGAAAAAGTCCAAAATACCACTCATGGATCTGGCTGTTTTGAACACTGCACACCTCTGGTAAGACAGGCTTTAAAAAGTTTTTGGAAATATAATCATCGTCCATGATGTGTAAATAAAACTGTAGACTCTGCAAACTCTTATGGTTTCCAGTTATAGTCTCAGTTGTCATGGTTATTGTTTAAGTGTGCGTTATTTCTCACTTTGCACCTTTTGAACTTTTTGAAGGAACAAATCACGCCAACCTCTGCGGCAGTCAGTCGCCTCCTGAGGTTTGGAGCTGTGGCTCTTATTGTTGGTGCGGTGTTAATGTTGTGTGCATCCATGGCTGCTCTCTACCTGTGGAAAGTCAGCGATAAAAATGTAAGTGTCGACTGAGGATTACGCTGCAGTTATTGCAGTGGCCCTTCAATAACAGATATCTCAAAGTGAATGCAGGGAAGGCTTTAGGATGCTTTTGGTGGGAAATGGAACCAAAGTAGATTACCAAGTCCGTAGATAATAAAAACTTTTTTTTTATCACAGGCATAATTGCATTTTCTTGAGACCATTACTAGAGATAGAGATGTCAACAAATGAGATACTCTATCAATAATCACATTCATTGTGAAATTGCATCTTTAATTCTGTCTGTGATACGTACAATCTACATCCTGTTACAGCACTCCATCTTATACGAAATAATGTAATGTTTATTTGTGTCTCATTGAGCTCATCTGCAGGGCAAACATTCCTTTCAGGGTCTGCAAAGCATTCCCTGTGGTGCTTAAACTACACAGGATTTCTGTAGGAGAAGCGACACCAACAAATACTGTGCAGGCAAAGCTTGATTTTCTCTTGTATTGTGTTTGCTACAGTGCGATTTACATAACTTGACTAATCAGTCTAACGCTCCGCTTTGCTGCCAGGTTTATAACGTTCGTTACAGTATGAACATCAATGGCGAGGTGAGGAAGGGTTCCGTGGAAATTGATTCTGACAACAACCTGGAGCGATTTAAAACTGGGAGTGGAGCTGAAGAGGCTGTGGAGATTCATGACTTTCAAATTGTGAGTGAGTTTGTCCTTGTTCTCTGTTCCTGAGGTAGTTCAGCTGAGACTTTCTGTGTGCTTAGCAAAGTAGCAAAGCCATGAGTGTAAACATGGCATCTCTGTGATTTGGTGCAGGGAATAACCGGAATCCGCTTCGTCGGAGGAGACAAGTGCTATATAAAATCCCAAATCAAAGCCAACCTTCCTCTCATGGGAGCTCACAACAAAGAGTCGCTGATGTTTGACCTGGTATATGCACACTACTTGATACAGAACGTTGAGTATTGTAATAAAAAAAAAGAATTTACAGAGGATCGTCTGCTTGCTTTTAACTCATGTCATTTCTTATTCCATCTTAGTAATTTCAAGGACATTATCTTTTTCTTCTTGCCAGACAGATGAAATCATGCCAGTGAGGTTTGACGAGGAGTTCCTCATATGGGTTGCTGGGGAACAGCCCCTGAAGGACACCAGCTTTCTGAGCGACAAAATTCTGGGTCTTTGCGGGGAACTTCCAATTTACTGGCTCCAGCCTATCTATCCTAAAGGTTGCCTTCTTCTTTCTCTTCTATTTCTACAGCTATTGTCTCACTTTGTCCCACAGAGTCTATAAAACTGGTCTGCAGTCGAAGAACATGGGTTATTTCATCTGAATTATCGTGCATTCATTCATAGTTTATATATTCAGATCTCAGATGGTTGTGATTGCCCTGCTTATCTGCTGACACACTTGTAAAATTCAGATTTTCAGAAGTTGCGCAAACGCTCCTCTGAACACACACGCTACATTTAGAGTCGTAACACCAAAAACAGCGTCGTATCAAAAAAGAATGAGCTTGAAATATGCAAGACCGCCTCGAAATCACTGCTGCTAATTTAATTATTCAGGACATCTGAGACAAGTCCCAGCTATGTAGGATTGAGCTCTGAGGACGTGCATGGTGTGTCTTGTGGATGTTGACCCAATACTCTCGCCTCTCGTGGCTGCTGCAACAGATGGGGAGAGGAGAAAGAGAGACACACAGCGAGCCAAACGGCAGTTCAACATGGAGGAGTTCGAGGCAGCTGCTGCTGCTGGGGAGAGGGACCCGGTGAGTCACGCCGAGGATGACACCTCCAGAGTGGCGGAGGAAGAGGAGGGAGCACAGTCTACTGCGGGGTCAGCGTACAACCCTGAAAACCCGTATCATGTGAGTACCGACTTTAACAATTAACAATGCTGTTTGTGATCAACAAGTCTCCAGAGCTGGTGAATTTTTTGATTAAACTATCAAGAGGCGTATATATATTGAGCCCTGAAGCAGCCCTTAAAGTAACATGAAGTGAAGTTTCTCTGTTTTGTCAACACTTTTTCTTTTAAATGACTTGTTAAAAATGTATTCGCGCAGAAACAGAAGAACATGCTGTGGAAATGTGTTAACCCGGATTTAGTCCTACTGTCATCTGTGGGTATATATCCTGCTGCTACTGCTGAGTGGGTGTCATATTAGAGGCTATAATTACAATGAGCAGGTCACCGGGGTAACAGCTGTCATTCCAAGTTGATGAATTTATGAACTGAAGTGAAAACTCCTCCATTGCTTATAAAAATTCATGTTGCCTGAGAGACCCTTAACCATATGTTAGAGAGGATGAGAAGTTTTTTCTCTTTTTTCCCAAACATCTAAATTGCAAATGAGTGTAAATTTAGAAATAGGTTGCTCTTCAAAATTAACACTGCTTCAAAACTGCAGCGCAGCGGCGGGGCCGGAGAGGAAGGTGCCATGACCTTTGACACCATGTTAGACCACCAGGGGATCTGCTGCTCGGAGTGCCAACGGAGCTACACCCACTGTCAGAGAATATGTGAGCCCCTGCGTGGTTACTGGCCCTGGCCTTACAACTACAGAGGATGCCAGGTAGCTTGCAGAGTCATTATGCCCTGTCGCTGGTGGGTGGCACGCATTTTAGGTGTTGTGTAAGAAAACTATGCTATGCCCATAAAGAAAAGACCCTACAAGAACTCTATTATTCATGCAGATATTTATTTTCTAACTCTGACTATAAATACTAGCAGAAAGGTGCGCCTGTCAGCACGCAATGCAGATCGTGATGTGTGATTATCTGTACTGTATAACCTATAATAATTATGACGGATGTTCATCCAGGCATAATGTTTGACATTTAAACATGTATCCGTACACATACGGTAAAAACTGGAATATATAAATGGCATGTTCCTATTTGCAGCAACAGATTCACAAATGAGCATGTTCATTTTCTTTTTTTGCATCATGTAATAATACAAAGGCTTAATGCACTGTACTGTGTTTAATGGAAGGTATGGGACTTAATCCAAAAGGCTCAGCAGATCATGTACCTTTTCTGACTGAGTAGGCTTCAATAAATTCTAATTCCAGTATATGCTGGCTTTGATGTAGATGTTTTTTTTGTGTCACATCTTGTTTCCTTGGTTCCACTGGGTGCTTTTCTGATGATAAAACTAAAGTGACAGCATCGGTTGCCATAACTTCCATTCACAGCTCAGAATCAGTTTGAGGGCAATGCAATTTGTGCACACTGACATCTGCATTGATGTGAACTAATGTGAAATGAGTGTCATGGCAATGACGGAAAATATTTCCATAGAAGTGACATTTTTATTAAATAAATAAATCAATATTTTCTTCTATGACAAAGAGAGGCGTGCGGATGCTAAGCTACCAAATAACATGATCACAGAGACAAGCTTTATTTCTCTCTCTCTCTCTCTCTTTCTTTTGCACAGCTGTTATAGGGGCCTTGTGATGAAGGCTATTCTGAATACTTCAAATCAAAAGAAATCAGATTACTATCTCTAAAGCCATATGCCAACTTTCTAAATAATTGAAAGGAGCCATGTTGCGATCAAGACGATTTCACAGAGGGTGATCCAGGCACATCAAATTACAACAGATGTGAAATTGCACCATATCTGCCACTAAAGCCGCATTGAAACTCTGAAGCGGTGTGAGGAAACAACACAAAGAGATGCTTGTCTCTTTGCTTGGAGATCTTTCCTGGGTTTTTCGTGGGGGTAGAGGTGCTTATCACATCTGCAGTGCTGATAAGACGGCCTCTGTGCTTCCGTAGGCTATATAATATTAATCCCTCTCCCACGTCTGCAGATGCACTTAAAGGAAGGTGACAAGCATGACATATCCAGGACCTCCTGATGGCTCGTGCTCTGGAGTGCAGCCGCTAAAAGAGCCCCAAGTACCCTCAAGTGATGTAAATTTGCAGGGGGAGTCCAATTTCCATCACAGCACTGTCACTGCCATGGTCATTAAACTAAATCATCCCGCTGTGTGTCACACAGCTCCCATTCTAAAGTCCCCTCAATAATGGAGTTATACTTGGACTGCAGATTGCAGCACAACAGTGAATTTCTGACGTGACAGCAGCTCTAAGAGTATCCTGCACATTATTTCATCTTTAGAAAAAAAAAAATCACAGGCACCAAACATATAGATAGCTTGAAATTATTAATTAACTCGTATCTCGGTTGCAACAGCTGCGGCTCATCTGGGCTATATATATCATTTCTAAAGTTAGCAACTGCGGCTGCAAATGTAAATATGACGTGTTACGTGCCTGTTGCTGGTGGCAGTTTTGTTGGGTTTCGCTCAGGATGTGTTGATAGAGCGAGCCCAAGACAAAGAGCGCCGAGTCTAAGCTCGACAAAAGGAGATGAAAAACACAAAGCAGAAAGAAAAAAAACATCACCACAAGCAACAACTCAAAATGGCATTTAAACTGAGCAGGAATACATAGCTTAAGAACAACAGCGGTTTTGTTATCCCGAGGCCCTGTTTCTAAAAAAACTTGTTTCCTTTTGCCATTCCCTCTCCTAAGAACAGAAATGTACCCCCATTGAGTAGAAAAGACGAATGTGTTGGAGAGCAGCTTCAGTGTGTGAGACAGTGGTGCCTTTTTGTTTGTCTCCCCTCTGGAGCCAAGCTTACCCTGGGAGCCCTGCAGGCCAGGGAACAAACAGAGCTTTGTGAGCACTGACCCACTGTGCCCAGCAGCCAGACTGCAAACCTCCACTCCTGTGCTAATAGGAAACCACAGAAGACGAGTCTGCAGCAGCCGAGGGAGGGGAGCTTTTCTCGCATCCACCTGCGCTTTCATCATCGCCCATCAAAACCAGCACAGTCGGGCCCGGGTCCTGTGATACTCCGAATACACCACCGAATCAAAAGCTTTTTCACCAACCTCTTCTTGGCACCAACACCAAGCACAATACATTTGGGATACCTTAGCTGGTGATTTATTTTGTGGCACGGATTTGTGCTAATCAAGCCCATGCACTTCACCAGGGCTCCCTATAAATACGTCAATAGCCTGTCATAAATTTGCTTGTTGTTGCCCAAGAGGCATTAGAAGTGTGAATAGAAGTGTGAAGTGAACCACTCTAGTAAACGTGTCCTACATTTGATTGCATGTTTTCCATTTCATCCAGACATGAATGAAATAAACAGTAGTGACAGTCCATTTTGCACCTTAACCAGAACACAGAAACCCTTTTAGGCTAGCTCATTATGTTTTTTTCCTGCAAGAAAGAGCTGCAGTACACTTATAGATGCTGCCGTCGTGAAAAATCTGTAACCCGCGGTTCTGCAGCCGGTGAATAACAACCCAGGCACCCGAACATTTGTCTTTTCTATTCTCCTGAATGGTCAGAAATAACATAGCTGGTCGAAAGAAGGCTTGGTGGGGGGGCTAGTACAAGGCTTAAATGCTTTTTAATCCCATGGTTGAGTGACCACTTGCAGCTCTGCCCAGTAGTCTGGCTCTGTCTGCTATTCGCAGGTCTCTCTGAAGTTTCTTTGCCATTGGCTGAGGTGCCCGCATGACTCCACTCTCTCTCTTTCTCTGTCTCTCCCCCTGCTATTTAGTATGCAAGCCCCAAATGGCCATTAATTAAATGCCTGCTGGTACTGTATAAGGAAGTCTGTCTTGTTTATTTCGCCAAGTTAACACTGTAAATATGCATATAGACCCACCCGCATTACATTAGTTACACTTTCTCGGTCATGAAACATTATAGCAGTTGTCCTCTGTGACTCAATTACTCTGCACACACTGTAGGGTTTTTTTTTTTTTTTTTTCTTTCTGTGTATTGCACTTGGTTGCATGGTATCCTTGTTACACTCAAATAGAAAACCTGCAGTGCTGTGTAGGTCTAAATTGGACACAGTGCTGGAATTTACACCATTGTTTTCCTAGGGACATGCTGTATGTGTGACAGTTAGTGTGGTGGCGGCATCCATCCTGCAGAGAATGTCAAGGGTTCCTCACAAGAGGTGGGCAGTTATCTTTATAACACAGCAGGCAGGTATGGGCTCTCTCAGAGGACGCTGGATAACAACAGACATTGTACTACCTCCACCCAATACCATCTTCTTCTTTTTTTTCCAGCCCTGCCAGTGAAATTTAATTCGAAAAAATCCATGCCAATGGGATCAATATTAAAAAGATTCTCTATCAGAATATTGTCGAAACTTCAGTCACCCCAGGATGTACCCAGGAACGTGCACATCCCTCGGTGGGGTGTTTAAAAGGAGCTATAGATAGCTCAAAGCAGAATCAAATCAAGACTTCACATCTACTAACTGGAAAAGAAAAGGGGGGGAAAACAGCTCCTCCACAAAGCAATGTCAAGAGGCTTGCCACATGAAAGCAGAAGTTGTCCAAAGAAGTTGTGGGAAGTACTGACAAAGTTTGTGAGAAAAAAGTAAATGTGTTTTTAATCCTCAGCAGCACGTGCAACAATGAGGGAGCCTCAGCCCTTAGATATGCCACCCCGGGGGCAGGCTCTATACTTAAGGCTTACAACAGCCTCATTATCTCCCTCAACTCACATCAGATCCTAGCAGCAGTTTGTCACAGGCAGGCTCCTCTCTGCCAGTAGGCATCAGACCAATCCTCCTGCAACACTACTGTACATAATTGCCATATGGACAGCATTTTGAGCCAGACTGAAGACTAAAAAGCCCTCCAGGCAGATTCCCCAGATAACTAAATGAATATTTTATCTCATTTCCATCTAATTTGCACCATATTATTATACAGAACTGAAATTTTTAATTAATTAATAGAACAGATCAAACACAGGTTTACACTTTGATTTTTTTCGGGAGCTGTTATTTTGATAATTTGCATGGCTTTTTTCCCATGCCAAGCTTTTTAATCTCCGAGAATTTCAGCATCTCTATATAGAAACACACTATAATAAAACATACAGCAATTTAATAACTGTCAGCGCACATGAAATGCTTGTCTTGGTTGTGTGAGCAGTTCCAGTGAGGAGTCCTTTTACCTGCCACCCCACTGATTAATTAATTTCACACTGTTTAATTAAATCCACAGTCTGGGGAGTCTGGGCAGCACCGTGGGGAGCCCTATCTGAGCCTCGTGTGTACAGAGATTACTAAAGAAGGTCTCAGACACCCGTACTCTCACTGATGTTGACACTGACGTCACCCTTCTCCGTGTCAGTGTCATCTGGCGGTTGTGAGCTTTTACAGCTTGGGACATGATAGCGCGGTACCATTTGTTGATTATCTGCTGGCATTTGCATTAACAAAGGAGACTGGAGCATTTGACAGCATTTGACACAAATTAGTATGTGACAGAGGCGTCTGATGAAGTGCGCTGCTGCTGCAGCATGTAGATCTTGTATTTCCCACAAAGTCAGTGTATGAATAAAGATTAAAGCCATCAAGAGCGTGATCAAAATGCAATATGCATCATGAAAGTGGTAAAAACATAAAATGAGAATAAATTGGAGAACAGGATAGATTTCAAAACACATAAACATAAACACAGAGAATAAATTCTGTGCCAGATCAAAAACAGTGCAGACTGGCTTCAGCGTAAATGAGCATACTGAACTTATCGCATCCTGTCCAAACACTGCTGCATCCAACAGTCAAAAAAAAGGCAGAGACACTGTCTCTCTTATGTCAGAGCAGAGCGAGGTGCACGAGTGTGTAGCACAGCAGGCAGCACGACTGTGTGGGCTGGGACTTTCTCTGTTTTCTTGAAAAAAATATTTTTGGCATCTCTAATCACAAACAAACATTCAGAGGCAGATCCCTCTGTGTTTGTCTTTACAGTTGCAATTTCAGAAACAACACATTAAAATGTCACATGATATATACAGTTTCCCGAGCATTGCGTTATATATACGTATATATATTAAAAACCTGAAATGATTACATTGATTCTCGCTAATCTCATATTAACAAACCTAAATCCAATTCTGACTGCTCAGTCTTGCGTTTAGATGCCGAATGGAAAGCGGGGATAATCAATTAGGAACATGAAGACGGCATAATGCCGGGTTGATGTGATGTGATGTGGAACCCGCATGTCCTTGTGCTCTCTATTGGATGTGCCAAAAGCTATTAGAGCAACAAACACTTTGTACACTCGTGCCCAGATGAAAAAAAAGTCATGATATGAAACTGAAAAGTTGCAGTTTGTTACATGGTTTAATTTCAAAGTCAAACTGTGTTTTTATTATTAGATTCCTTAATGTGGAGTGTGAAAAAGAGTGTGAATCTTCAATTATCTCAGATTTAAATGAGGCCACATGTTTATATCATATAAAGAAGTTTAATTTGAGTAATATACAGTACTTTAGTTCAGCCCGAGGACCCCTTGGATGAGAGACAAACAGAACAGGGACTCCCACATGTAATTCATTTTTAAAAATCTGGCCTATAATAACTTTTAAATTTGCTTTATTCACCTATTTACATACCGGATTATTAGCCTATATGTGTTTATGTTGATAAAAAGTTCATGCATAATTATTGTTATTATTGTGGTTGTTGTTGCTGAGGCTTATATTTTCTGTTATTATTATTTTTCAACACGGAGACATTCAGCTTCAGGATGTCAGGTACCTCACTGACATGACATGATGATGACCTCAGCAGATGTGGAAGCAGTAGCTTGTTGGATCTCGAGCTCGAGGCCTCGTTACTGTGACAAATTCATCCATTCTGCTTCACTAATATAAAAACTATTATTACTATCGTATTATAACGTTAGTGATTCACATTAATTTCAAAACAAAGAACAAACTGCTGTGTTTTGCTGGTCACGACATGTTAGACTGCAACACTGGAAGAATTTATTTTGTAAATACATTTTGTCAAATGCTTTCAGTTTACTCAGTATCATCTTTTTCATTTTTTGAATTCTCACCAATTATTTTTGTGAAAACTGTCAATTATTTTGACAAAAAATTGGTTATTTTTGTGAAAACTGTCAATTATTTTGACAAAAAATTGGCAGACCCCTTGCAGTACCTCTGCGGACCCCCTAGGGGGTCACGGACCCCTAGTTGTAGACCCTTGCTTTAGTTTAATTAGCTAAATATAATGACGTCAGGTCTTAATTAATCTTTTATGTATACGTTTTCAGGTGGCCACACACATCACAGGTATTCAAGAGCTTTTATTCAAACAAACTGCATCTTTACAAACAGTCGAGGCTCGCGCTCTTTACACACTCAGACAAGATAAACTTTTAATAGGCACTGAAGCGCGCAGCGGCATCCGGATAGTTTTGCAGCATTAGCTGGAAGAACAGCACTCTATTTGTGCTTGCCTTGTCCTGTGACAGGAAGACCTATCAGGTGCTCATCTCTACACTCCCCTCCCTCCCTCTCCTCTTCCCCATCCCCTCTTCTCCTGACCTCATTCTGTCATCTTCGTTTTCCTTCTTCCCCACTCTCAGGTCTTTTATAAAGTGTCTCCATGCATTACACATTTAACAATGCATTAAAAATAGGCCACCATCAATCAGTCATTCAGTAGCGGAGACAGAATCTACTTGTGGCACCAATTTGATATGTTTCTCAAGGTTCAAGAACTGAAAAGAACGCTATAAACTCTTAGGCTGCTGCTGTTGCTGCTGCTGTGTGTGGAGAAAACTTAACAGAGATGAAAACACACGTTCAAACGTGCTAATAATACACCGTACCCCATAAAAACCCACCGTAATAATTTTGAATTCCCATTTGGTTAATTTCCTATGGCACTGTGTCTTTCCAGAATCCAGAAGCAGAATAAAAATATAATATATATATGCAGGCGGTAAGCTGTGACAAGATTTCTGTTGATGGGTGCCAGGTTAACGTCGTGCCCAAAACAGTGATTTGAGAACTGTGATGCATGATACAGGATAGGTACTAGGTAAAAATCTGATGTAATGGTTGGGAGTGAGTCAAACCCCCGGGGGCAAATAGTCTGAACACTCTGACTCCAGGTTGCTCATTCCAAAGCAGATGTTCGACTGACGACAGCAGTACAAAAAGACAGTGGTGCATGTTATTCACAAGGTATTTCAAATTATTAGGACGGCATGTCAAGGTTGCTAAGCCACCGTCAGATCTGCTTTGATAGCCATAAAGAAATATTAAAGAAACTCTTTTCACGGTTCCACATGTGTTTTGTTAACACGGTAAGGTGTTCTCCGGCCCAGGTAGAGATGTGGAAGTCTGTTTGGGAGCTTTGATGTTGCAGCTCTGCTCCGAGACATGATCCTGCATTCTGGACTTCAAAACAGACTGCGCCTCGTCATGGGTAACAGCTTGAAGAGGTAGACACCAACTGCACAGACACGCCTGAAGGACCACACACACCAACCAAGACATTTGGTCAGAGGACAAGACACATGTACCATTAGCTTCACGTGGAGAAAATGGCACATTATGAGGTTTATTTATGTGTTCTCTGTGTAGAGACATGTGTTAAAAGGAATCTTAAATTGGGTATATTAAAAGGAAAAATAAATAGATGTGATTATTATTGTAGATTGCAGAGGAAGGGTAGTTTTTCTTTGCACCGTGGAGTTCAAATCCCTGACGGTAACAAACCAAAGTATGTTTCAGAAATGTCCTTCTGTGCTAGTAATACAATAAATGCTTTTAAAATATCTTCCTTTGAAAATTGCCTTGAAGGTATGTTTTTCTTCCATCACACATCACTCTGATTCAGTGAAAGCTGTCTGGTAGATTGCGAAGTGTCTGTTTTTTTCTTTTCTCTTTCCCCCCCGACGATGTTTTTCCAGACCATTTTCACTTATTACCCCCTCAGGTCATTGCTCGCTGCAGTCTGGCTATTTTACAGACATGACTCCATATGTCCTTGATGACACATACGATAGCTCATCCGATGTGGATCACACTGTTTTTACCCTCGCCACTTTTGTCTAAAATCTAACAGCGCCCTAGGCACAAGCAGCTGGAAAAAAAAAAAAAAAAAGTTGCATATCTTACCTTGAAAAATCTTTTAAATCTTTTGCTGACTATGTACAATGCAATAGGGTTGATGCATGAGTTGAGTGACGCCATGTTAATGCCAAAATAGTCCAGGACGAGAAAGACACTGAAAAAAGAGGATTAAACATTAGATGTAAGACAAATCAGGTAACAAACAATGAAAAAATCTTGAATTATTCATGCTCACCTCAGTAGCTGACACCTATTAGGATCTTTCTCATCATACATGGTTAATTTCAAGATTCTGCTCAAGTACAGAGGCAACCAACATAGCGCGAACACAATCACCAGGCAGAAGACAGTTTTTGCCACTTCCAACCTCTTAAAAAGGAAAGATGATTCATTTCACAGTCGATGTTACACCAAAATATATTAAAAATGTACCAAAAAAAAGTGTAATAACCTGCTTGGTGTGGTCGCTCAACGTATTCTCAGTGTTCTTCAGCATTTTCCTGGTCATGAGTGTGTAGAAGACGGCGGTCCAAGCCAGTGGCATGCAAAAGTAGAAGCCGAAGAGCCACCAGTCCTTTGCTGATTTATAAAACTGTTGATTGAACATGACATGAGGCCCACAGTTGGTCAGCGTCACACACATGACATGATGTTCAATGGTTGCTACGTTACACACACATGCATATATATGTTCACAAGGACAAAATGTTTCCTATCAACAGTGTCTGATGTGAGTTGGACAAGTCAGAACATGTGCTGATCTGCTTACCTGCATGAACTGTGTGGTTTGCATGGGATGAAGCAGACATATTCTCAGATGCCTGTCTTTATAGTCCATTGTTATCATATCAAAGCCGACAACTTCGGGCACAGCCAGCAGGATAGAAATAACCCAGATCAGAGTTATTTCGATTGCCGTCCACATTGAAACGCCGATGCCTTTGATTCGATTCCAGGACACCACAGCTCGGTATCTGCTCAAATCAATTGGAAGACGTTATGGCTTGGGGGACTTTTTGTCTGTAACAATGATACTTTTTTTTTTTTTGTTAAAGAACATTTCAAGGGCTAATGCTAAACAAATCTGTCTGCTTGATAAAAATACAGATAGTAAGGCCGGCAAACACTATTTTCTTGTAGGGCACAGGACAGTTGCTGCTTATCTCCGTACCTGTCAACACTCAGAGCACATAAGCTCAACACAGTAATTCCAACAGAGGTTTTCTGTATGAAGGGGACAAGTTTGCACAGCACCACGCCAAATGGCCAATCTTCTGCCATGAGCTGGAACAAAAACAAAAGGACAATTTTCAGAAAAAACAATCAATTCAAGGTGAGATTGAAGTTTTAAAAATAGATAAAAAAAGAGAGTCGGGATGAGAGGCAGTATTGTTTTCTTATTGTAATTGCACAGCATGAGGTGGAAAAACTCACCCTGTATGCGTTGATTGGAATGTCTATCACAATGTGGATTAGATCCCCCAAAGCAAGACTGGCGATGAGAATGTTTGGCCCACTTCTCATGCATTTGTTTACGTATATGATTTTCAGCAAGGCTGAATTTCCCACTATTCCAACAACGAAAACAACAAGAGAGACCGCGGTATTGACGTATTTGAAGGCATCTCTAATTCCAGCCGACTGCAAGCACATAGGGGGGTGTGGTGTTTTTGGTCCTGCTACTAGGGGTGGATGAATTGAGCTGTTGGATTTCTGTTTTTCTGGTATTAAGAGACCAGGGGAGGCTGTTTCAGAGAGCTCAATTACAGCGAACGCTTCTGAATGCTGATCACTGGCCTTGACTCTGATGAGAATATTTCCCAAACAAAGAAAAAGAGCCACGGTCCACATTGTTGATGATTTCCTCAAAAGGCCCCTGAAATGTTTCTGCCAACGTCTGGACTGAAAATGAGAGTGAAAATAATTACTACAACATCTTAGCCTTGAGATTTACAGCAAAGCACTTAGGTGGGGGGAAAATAATTAATTTAATTTACTGATAAAAGGCAGCAAGAAATAAACATGCACTGATACATTATGATACACCAAATTATGCCAGCTTACCTTTAGATGTACGGATTCTGCATGAAAATGAGTCTTTGTGATACAAAATAGGCTTTATGTGTCACACAAAGCACTACCCTACTACTACTTTGTTGCCGTGCCTGCTATAAATGTTAGAACCCAGCAGAGGGAAATCAGGGTTTTATAGACTAAGGTATTGTTGTCAGCATTAGTCATCGATCTGTCAGTAGTGACTGTAATTACTTCCCTTGATGCATCATCCTCAATGAAAGGATGGCGTTGAAGTGTATTGTCTGTTATCGCAGAGTGAGATCATTTTATAGGACTCAGTAGGGATATCATGTTACGTTTGTCTCCCCTTCTTTCTCTAAAAAAAAGTTGGCCGTTATCTTGCCTGACATAAAAGTTCCACACAGAATCACAAAAATGTTTCTATTTTAGTGAAGAGATTATGTTTTTGTGCTTAAAGCCACAAAGCCTCTATTGTTGAAGTTAGAAGTCATCATTAGTGACTGTAATGGGATCAGGAAAATTGTCTTCTGCAACAATCTCACAGTGTGGATGAGCCTGATGCCAAGCTACTGCCGGGTAACGGCGCTCGAACAATAACAAGAATGATACATAAGGAACTGTATGAATATTCAGTGAGTGCCCTCTTGAGATTTCGCTTTAGCTTATCACGTTTTTTAAAAAACATGAGTGAGTCACCACCCTACGAGAGAGACGCTGCCTCTGCGTCTCCTGAGAGTCCTAAAGAAAAGGACTTTTCCTCTCAACAGCTTCTTTGTGACAACCCGAACAGCCTGGAGGAGCATGAGGCACATGAAGAAGACCAGAAAGATCCTATTGTTATTATGCAAGACAACTGCTCCGGCTCTCCTTCGAATGCTCATGTTTCAGGGTAAAACAACATATTTTTTTATTAACCTGTTGCTATAGGAAAGGCTAAATTAATTTGGAAATATCAAAGCGTATCTTGGACACATTTATTTAACTTTAAGATAATGTTAACTGTCATATTTCTGTGCAGTGTACAACACGAATTACCACTGAACACTACAAACACAGCACCAAATGGCAGACTGATAAAGTTAGCGACTAACTATAACTGGTGAAGAGCTGATGACCAGAAACTTTACTTCAGCTGACATCAAGTTATTGCCAATGTTGCTGTGACTGCTGACAAGAAAGGCAGCTGTTTGCTAAAATGATCCAATGAGCCAAAATGAACCAAAACAACTTCATCAGAGGATAATATGTCAGTGTATGTCTTTTTTAACCTTGTTGAGGGGTTCTTCTGCCCCCAAGAGGCAAAGAATCTATTCATCTCTAAAAAATAGTTGGTGAAGCTGCCATTCGTCTCCTATATCTGTTTTCCCGCGCAGTCCGGTCTCGCCAGAGTTCATGGAGGTACGCGGGCTGGATGGAAGATTCATTACTTTGGTGAGCTCCCAGACCCAGACAGATTGGGAATGGGTGGAGCAAAGTCTCTCTTTCAGCTGTCAAGGTAAGCCATGTCATCAGTTTGGGGGCGAGATGGGTCACCTGTTCCTGCCCCCCTCCTGCCTCTCATGACATCTGTGAAATTCCCAATTATTTCTCTCTTGTGCAGTTCAAAAGGAAATTGAAGATCTGCAGTTGTCGCAGGCGGCGGTGGAGAGCGTGGACACCGACTCTTCGCAGGTGATCTGCTCGTGTGTTTAATGTATGGTCGATTTTGTTTCCATAGCATGAAATCTGGTGTACTAATGTACAGTATAAATACTTTAATTAAGTACAATTTCGATGTACTCTACCCTACTATTCCAGAAATATCACCACATGCAGGGGTAACTTGAGATTTGTCATGTATGTGGCGGGGGAGGGGGCTCTGTGCCATGTGCACGTGTGTGTGCATAGACTACAAAATTGATATCGTTTGACAAACTTTAAATAAAATATAATAAGGAGGCAGCACTGCTCCGAACACTAAAACGCTAATCAAACGTAAATCTACAGCTGCTGATAATAAAATCTTTATGTAGTGCACTCTCCTGTGTAGTTTTGGCACTGCTGCCTTGTAATTTGTCCGGTCCTCGTGATACATTTTTAAATATAAAATGCTGTTTATGTTATGGCCTGGCTAAATATTTGATAAATACATTTACCGAGAGACGTGCGTCCATATTGCCCAGCATGCCCAGCTAATCAACATTTTAGATACAAGAGTAAGTGCATTCCATTTTAGTCCAGAGCTGTAACTAAACCTCGACTGAGAGACTAGAATAGTCACCGTCATTGTTTTATAATCTTGTTCCCCGATGACTAGTGCCATCACGTCCATACATTCACTGCACTGTTACATTTGACCCTTTACTGGTTCCCACAGAGTTTGCTGTAGGTGGAAAGTGCGAGTTTAATGTCGTGCATGAGCATATGAACATGTGTTCATGCAAGACGCCTTTATCTTTTCTGTGCTGCAGTTTCTAAACACCGCTGGCCTTTATAGCGTTTATTAAACATAATAAATAAGTTTTCACTCTCATGTTTGTCAGGTACAAAGTCACGGAACAACAGCGCTGTTATTTTCTGACATCGAACTAGGAGAGGTAAGAACAGAAGCCATCTGATTGCTGTTCCCGAAATTCAACTGAATGGCCGATTGAGGCTGGCTACAAATGAATCTCTCATATTTAAGCAACATTGTATACATTTTCTACCATGAAAAAACACATTTTATATAATTTTATTGCTACGTTGACGTGTAATCAGGTGAGTGGTGCCTCTGTACAACTCTGTACACCTGTTTTCACACTATGAAGCTTTGAAGCCAATGAAAGCGACAAGTACTAGACTCAGACTGGTCCTTGCTATCCTAGGAAAAAAGAAATTAAATGGGGGCCTGGCGCAATTTAACCCCTGATCATGAAATAAATAGTATAGTACATATGTATATATATACACACACATATATATAGCTGCAAGACTAAAGTGATGCTTTTAATATATCAATAATCATAATACAATAATATTCTGAAAAGGGCCATTCTTCATAATGAATACTTTAATTTGAGGAAGTCTATTTTGATGTAATATTAATGTAGTTTTACTTTGACTTTTACATGTACATGTACATTTTACTATTACATATTTAAGCGTGGTCAGAAAGATGAGAGTAGAGCCTACGTCTACCTGTTTTTACAGTGTGTGCAACAAACAGACTGTAAGTCATCCATAAGATAAAGTTGCATGGATAATTTTATGGGATATAGCTTGAATGTATATGTTGTATATACATTTGATGTAGGTTATGTGTGGCTTACATCCACAGTCTTGATTTATACAAGTTCTATTCACATCAGGAATCGGAGGATGAAAGTATGCCAGAGAAAGGAGATGATATAGCTCGTGTGGGGCCGCCTCGTCTCATAGCATACAAACCAGAGCCAAGGAAAACTCGTGTCGGAAAGGTACTTGTATCACTATATTGCTTGTAGTGCCTGGAAAAGACAGTGATGGCCTTTTTCATTCTCCCACAGTAATAGCAGTGTGTGGAAGCTATAATATCAGAGGTGGATATCAGAGGTGATCGTGAATGTGTTTTTTGCCGCGCTGTAGGTTCCAGAGGTTGAGTCTAAACAGGATGTGCATCTTGTTCAGTGTGACTATTGCCAGCAGCTCTGTCAGCCCTTCGTGCACAGCGAACGGTCGGAAAATGAAACAGACTTTGAGAGGGTGAGTGCAGCTTGTTTACCTCCAACACGAAAAATTGAAAATAAATTTATTAGAAGTAACGACGGCTCAGAGAGAGACTGACTTTCTGCGGTGGGAAGAGAAAAAAAAACATATAATGTTGTAATTTTCCTGTATGCAGCTTTTTTGTTGTGAGCAAGCCAAACAAATGACAACGCTTATCCTGGAAGAGAGAGACAAAATGGCGCGGAAAGAGTCAGGTAGAAAAATTGATGTGAGGTCTCATGCACCGATCATAAGTGAGAGAGAGAGGGAAAGTGCTAAAGAGAAGGCAAAGAAGAGGTGAGTAGCATGCATGCCCCGTCCCTCCTGCATATACTTTGTATGGTGCAAGGATTGTGGGGAAGGCTGCCGAAGGACATACAGCAGTACAGTAACTGTGCTGTACTGCATATATATATATATTGATTTACTATACAACATGCCATAAAAGAGCTCAATTTTTTTTCTTAGTGTTGAATGTAACAAGAAGTAAAGAGGTGCAATCGATCACGTTTTGGCATTGTATTCCTCCTTCACACAGGAAATTTAAATTCTATTCAATTTCTAATGTAGGTTAAGACGTTTGAAGAAAAGAAAACCAAAACCTAAACAAGCTGAACAAGTCAACTTGAATATAGACATAGGTAAGTATGCAACCATCTGGTCTAAAATGTTTCTCCTTGATAATATATATATAAAAATTCTCTATGTCTGCTCAGGCCGTATTGAGATCAAACATAAAACCTTTAGGCTGCCAAAAGAGGTGCCGAACGATGAGCCCGACATGCTTCAGATAAATATCAAAACTACTACTGGCATGTTTACACTGCAAGAAGAGACAGATGGTGAGCCAAAGGAATGTTTGAAGGTATGTTCTCATAATGACATTGCTGTGTTTTTCTTTTTTGTACTAACAGTGTATGTACCATAAATGTAATAAACAACTCCGTGTCACAGCTAAAGGGAGTAATGAAGAAGTTCTACAAAAGTGGGAAATGTTTTTGCACCTCGTATCCAGATGGAGCGGGTAACGTTTTGTATCCTTTTAAGCAAGAGCACAAAGTGGAAGATCAAGGACAAGGTTAAAGTACTTAATGTGCGGGTACACATTTGTTCCCTTTGATAAAAGGTTTGCACAGTGTTAATGATCCTTAATAGACAAAGTTATCCTTCTGGGAATGCAGCCATTATAATATCCTCTGCAGAAGCTGCTGACTTTACTTACATAATCTTGGAGGACAAGGACGTGGCGCCCAACATCAAAGGCATTTTCACAAATAAAGGCCACTCCACATGCTACCATCCCAATGGAATGATATGGTAACTGTTACTCTATGAACACTGTTGTTATATAAGAGGTTCTCACTAAAAAAGGGCCTTAAAGTCATAGTTAGTCAACACTACTCTCATATCTTATCCAATCATATACATTACATCACATAGAGTTGGCTTAGCTTATCATAAATTCTGGAAACAGGGAGATATCTCACCAAGATATGTCCATCGGTAGCAAAATATGGCCTCAAAATCCACCTACACCACCTTTAAACCTCGCAAAATAACATATCTGTTACATCTCATTTGATTAATCTGTGCAAAAAATTGTAATGTGAATGAAAATTAAACTGAAAATGACCGAGCTGTGTCTCAGGTAGCAAAATCTACCTAGTTGAAACTAACTTATTGTTGTATGGAAAGGTATGTGCCAGATTATTTCTCGACTGGGAGCAGTTGCCAGGTAACCAGCCAAAAATTATAGACAAAAAAAACTTGTCTGGCACATGATACCCCGCCATAAAACAGCAAATCAACTGTTTACACTTTGGTTTTTGCATGAGTTAATTAAATAAGATATAACATGTTTGGTGTAATTTGTTCCAGTCAGACACAGGCTAGCTGTTTCCCTCTGTTTACAGTCTTTATGCTAAGCTAACTTGCTGCTGGCTTTATCTTATAGACGAATATGAGAGAGATCTTCATCTAACTCTCCAGTGGAGTGAAATATTACCCAAGATGTCGTCATTTCAATTCATATTTTAGGATTTAAATGTAAATATTAGATGTCAGAATCCAATCTTAACTGTACTTTTGTATCTTGGACACTAAATGGTTAAGACCTTTTAGGTTTCATAAGACTTTTTGACCAGAGACAGCTTTTTAAATAACCTGCTGCTCTCATACTATAGGTCAGGATGTGTGTATTGCTAATCTCTGTGCTGTGTCTGAAGGTTGAATCTGACCCCTGCTGGAGGTCTCTGCCTCAGTGAGACAGGAGCTTTAAGGAGGCGCTGGAATTGGTTGTACTTTGACCCGCATGTACGTAACCTTCCCTTCAAGCCTCTAACCTTTGCCCTGGGCCCAAACATCAGTGTGCGCATACACTCACAAGAACACATGTACATCACCTTTGCACACCGGCAAAACAGCGTACGCTTCAGTGTTGGGTCAAAGCTTAAGGTGGGTAATGATAAATGCAAGTGCTGTGTTCGGTTTGTTTTATACATGAAAAAATATAAGAGCCCGCACGTCCGGCTGTATGCTGCAAATTACAGCGTTTGCACAGGAATAATTAGTGGCAACGTGTTATTTTTCTTTCAACGCAGCTCATGTATCCAGAGCGCCATGACAAGCCAGGGCAAGATGTTCTGGAGAGATACATCCAAACGAAGAGCTCGGAGATTTACTCTCTGCTTGGCCAGATGCAGACCTGCATGTCCCTCCATTACAGTTTCATTACCCAGACGCAGCAGCTTAGCAGACAAATGGAAAAGGAGAAGTCACCCAAAGAGATAAAAACAGATGTAAATTAAATACAGAACTGCTCAGATCCGACATCAATCATTGCCGTTTTTTACTGTTTATAGCCTCTTGAACGTCTTGTTCTTATAGTCATTCACAGTTACATTCAGACTATAAAAAAGGGCTTGATAGAAAAATGCAAGCTTGGATCGGTTGGTTTGGAAATGCATTTCAGTAAACATTAAAATCGGCTAGTTAAAATCTTGATGGAGGGAGGGAATATAAAAAAAAATCTCAAAGAAGAAATGAAGGTTGTCTGTGTTTGGGTCATAAAGAGATCACAGAGAACAAATTCACTTCTCCAGATATCATGTTATAACTCCTATAAGATCGGCCGTGATGGATTCAGATTGCTTTAATGAAAGAGAATAGCTAAGAAACCTTCCAGTTAAAAAACCTCTTTTAACAGCGTGAACAAAAGACCTTCAACTTTTAAGAGACCCCAAGTAATATTTCCAACACATGACTTCTTTTCATGAGAGCAGCTAGTTCTTTTTATTGGTTTTCTGAATAGAAAAACAAACTGTACATATACTGTCTACTTCATGAGAGCACAAACAGTATCAGTAACAATATCACTTTTCCCATCCTACCTATCCACCCACTCACAAACACCAAACAATAACAGGTCACACGCGCTTCTCTGCATGTTATGTTACTGAAACATAACCCTGGAGTCTCTGCATCATAATTAGCAGACGCTTCTTTTGGGTCACTTTGAGAAAAACAGTATGAGATCCATCCGTCCATTCATTATCTGATCCTGGTGTGTTCAAATCGTAAGTATATTATTTTAAATTCATAGTATTATTATTGTATTACTGTCGCCTCACAGCAAGAAGGCTCCTGGTTCGAACCTCAGTGTGTGTGTTATGAAATTTTCTATCCTTAGGTAACACAAGGTCACGTGTGGGCCTTCAGGTCCTCTGCAGTATTAATTGTTTGTCTTTGACTGGGTGCCACCATATCTCAACACTGTGGTGGCCAGGGTCGAAGAGACCTATTGCTGCCTTCTTAGACAACAGATAGCTTAGTGTAGTATTTGGGGTTTTAAAGTGGATCTACAAGCACGAGTTGGGCAGAATGTGAGACCGACTCAGGCACTTCTGATGAACTTTGACAGTGTCTCTAATTCTTCTTGGCCAAGCGTCAATAAATAATACAGCATAAGACACCAGAGGCTCCTGAACACTTTCTTCCTTCCTGACCTCACCATTGACCTTTGACTTCAGCAATTTCTCCACAACAGTGTGGAGTTTGCATGTTCTCCCCCCGTGTCTGCGTGGGTTCTCTCCAGCTTCCTCCCACGGTCCAAAGACATGCAAGTTAAAAGGTTAATTGGTGACTAAATTGGTTGTAGGTGTGAACGTGAGTGTGAATGGTTGTTTGTCTATGTGCCCTGCGATGAGCTGGCGACTTGTCCAGGGTGTACGCCGCCTCTCGCCCAAAGTCAGCTGGGATAGGCTCCATCCTGGACTCTGATGAGGATAAGCGGTTATAGATAATGGATGGAATATTATTATTTAGTTCAATTGAATTTCACTTTTATAGAGCCCAATCATAACAGAAGTTATCTCATGACACTTTCCACATAGAGCAGGTTGAGACAGTACTATACATGGTAAACAGCCATTTGGACATGATTTAGTTGGGTCAACGCAGGTGTTTCCATTGATACTAATGGAAATGGTTCCGTTCCATTTACTGGATCAGAGACTTTCCAGGGAGGCAACATGCACCACGGCAGCACACTGACTCTGTTTGACCTGAATGGAATGAGACCTTAATGAGCATCATTGGTAACACCTGTGTCTACCCTCCTATATCATGTCAAAATGGCTGTGGAGTTAGAGAACAATGCTTTGTTGTGTAAAGCGTGCATATAAATATATATATAGAACAGCCTGAAGGAAAATTTAATTGGCGCTATTCGTCTTCACTTATTGCAACTTCTTTCCATAGTTCAGGCGTAACTTTGAACAAAAGCAAATATTTTTTACAACTCAAACACTTGATAACTTTTTTTTTTTTCTCTCTCGACTGGAAGTTTATTTACTACGAAGAAGAAACAAAGGCTGTGAGAGTGCAGCGATTATGCAACCATTTTTGCGGCGTGCTCCGTATAAAAAAATTGTAACCCCAGGATTCCTGTGATGAATAAACCACGTCTCCTTTAGCCTCCTTTATGGAAAATAAAGCAGATACATCATGATGTACTTCACACAGGATTTTTAATCGCTGTTTTCATGCTGGGTCAAAAGAAGCATATCTAGATTTAGAAAGATCAGCCTGTTCTTGGTTTTTTTTTTTATGCATTTTCAATTTACATATAGCTGATGGCAACATTATCTTAATCTACTATAACAAGTGCAGACTTCTAGTTAGTTGCAGGCTACTGTAATGATTTATTTCCATTATCTGGTTACTATATATGGCCCAGTGGAACTGGCCTGATAATTGGTGGTACTCCCAGACCTCTAAATTATTGAGCACTGAGTGTGGGTGTATGTCTGATTTACACTTGAGATTTTAAAAAAAATCTTTTTTTACAGAAATTCAAGATGGTGAAAATCTGCCACAAAGACATGAATATTCTCTTTCCCCCTTTTTTTCCCCCTCTTGGTTTCTTTTAAAGTCAAATTTGCATTTTCTTTATTGGCATGAGCATGATTGCATCTAGTATTGCCCAAGCACAGGGATTTCAGTAATAACCATTCAGACTTTTAAAAGGGAGGGGGAAAAAGACGACAACAAATTGTGGGCACATTACTATCTGGTCTTAATTCGTAAATGGACCTGCCTAAGCTAATTACACAACATGAGCTCTGTGGAGTCTAGTGTACAAGAGCAGGGAAACAAACCATTGCAAAGACAATAAAATCTATACGTTTGATAAGAGGAGATATATGCTATGTGATGTTATGACTTGAACAACCGACGGTAAAGGCAGTAGGGAGAAACCAGCAGAAGAAAAAAGATCAAATAAAAGCCTCTCTCTCTTTTTTTTCCCATTTCTGTTAACATGTCTGCCATAGAAACAGTTGCTTATTGTTCTGTGGTTGCCATGGAGCACACTAGGAGCAAAACATGCTGTTTTCATTTGACCATTTCTCTGTCTGATTCAAGACAGATTTGGTGGATTTTGTATGTTTGTTTGTTTTGTTTCTTGTTAGTTTTTCCTAATTAATTTGCGGTTTCTCCGCTCACATCGATTTAAAGATAAGGATGCAATCACTCGGACTCACTGGGCGAATCAGCTGAGATGGATTCACCAGCAAATCCTGGACTTGTAAACAAAGAAAGGTTAGGAAATGAAATTCCACAAACTGACAGAGACTGTAGTCACTGCACCATGAACAGTAGATACTAAGCAGTGAATCTAATGGACACCTAAGACAGAAAACAAATACTTTGCTTGCATTTGATGTTCAGATCTATCTGTGCTAATATGATGCTTTCCATCCGGATGGTAGTGCTTGTTTCTGGGCAGCTGTATTGTCTTGTATTGTACAGATGCTTGAGTTATTGCATCATATTTGGGCTTATTAGGCTGATAATAAAAAAAATAATTCCAGTATGAGCTCACGTGAATATCTGAGGATCCACACATTTGACCAGAGAGTTGTCACCAGAGTCAGCGTTGGTACGCAGACTGACTGGAGAGACGAGGAAGACGGCAGTCGAGGTACGGTGTCTAAACATTTCAACGCCAACAATGAATCTCTGACCTCGGTTGGTAAATCGATACGAATGTCTGAGATAATGAGTTTTTCTTCTTCTTTTTTTCATTCGCAGACTGTAAATACACAAAGCAAGAAACATCACAAGCTCCTCGCAAGAATTTCGAGTTGACATCTGAGCAGGTGAGTGTGTCACAAGACGGTTCAGAAACCCACAATGAGGTGTTCTACCCTGTTCAAACCTTCCTTTGTGTCAATGACAGCGACGATGTCCTTGACAAAGTAAAAGCTTCGCCACGACAATCACAGTACGAGACGTTTGTCTGAACTTCACTGAACATTTTTATGTATAACACTAACTAACATTTGAAAAGCACTTTGTAGAGACAGACCTTAGACGAATGGTGAGTAGATGCAATTAACATATATATATGGTCCTTCTGTGTGTTTTAGAGATAATTCTGAAACACTGAATTTGAGTTTTTTCATAACGTCGTCTATCCTTGTCATAGCGTACTTTTTATCTTGTGAAAGATGATATGATGTGGTATCCAGAGACATGGTTTTGATTTATTCATGAAGCACAAGTTAAAGAATAAGACCTCAAAGAATTTAATAAATTATGAACTGTCTTTGTTTTTTTTCCCTCTCTCTCCTCAGAGCGTTTCTAAATACATGAAGTCTGAGTTGGAGATATCCCCAGATAATGAAGTGTTGGATTCGCTCAGCGAGGAAACTCCCCAAACTCCTGCAGCCTGCCAAGTAGAAACAGAAGAGTCTTTAACGAATCTGGACAAGGTATGGAGGAAAATGCCACTTTTTAACTGCTCATTTTCCTCTTCTCATATAAATATGAATTCATTTATGGAACATGCAATTAGTCCGTGTTTGTGTGGTATCAAAACTCTCTCTGTCTCCGCCGCCCGCTGCTTGTTTTTAAAACATGCCAGACGTGTAACGTTCTTTTTTGAATACCTCATTAACTGTAATGTTTGGATGCGGTGTATTTGTGACAGTGTCCTTTTGAGGAAGGAAAAATATGAAATGAGTGTCTACTCCAACATTGTTTTTAGATCCCAGCCTCAAGTGGATTAGACTCATCAGAGGAGCCGCCGCAGACTGTGCCGAATATTTGCTGCCAGCACTGCCAACAGCTCAAAAAAGCCCCAGTGGCCAGTGATCAGATAGCCAAGAGTGTTGACCCAGAAGAGGTGAGGGAGTGAATGTGCATCTACCACTGTTGATATGGTTACATGCTCATTTTAAATAAATACTGACTGAACTGGCTCATTTTGCTGCATGCAGAGTTACATTTAGTGCCAGTGTGTGCAGCTTAGAACGGAGATGATTATAAATGCAAATAATAGCCATGATCATTTTAGTCTTATAAGCAGCCCAACAGCCTGTGACGATCATTCGCTATTAAATACGTAATGTGGGGATTGAAATTCATAATTTAACAGCTAGGTTTAGATGGTGAGATTTCTAGGTAGCCATTGACTCAGTGTCGGTCAGTCGGCCACTTGCCTCAACAACTACTTAGATGATTTCTATGAAATTTGGTGCAGACATTCCTGTTCCCCAGAGGATGAATCCTATTCATTTTGGTGACTTTTCCCTTTTAGTGCAATCATCAGGTTGGATTTGTGGTTCAGAGTGGAATACATTTTATAGACAGTATATTGACTGAAACGCCCCCCCAAACAGCTATCGGATGGATTGCCAAGACATTTTGGTCAACATATCCAAGGTGCAGGGAAATTAAACCTCAATGACTTCATTGATCCGACTTTCATTTGTCAACTATTTTGGCTTTATGACCAAATACCCCACAAAACAAATCAGATTCCCATCAACCTCAGCTAAACATTGCACTTTGTGCCAACTAGAGAGCATTGGCAAGCTAAAACGCATTTGGTAGCTTCATTATTGTGGCCAACTATAGAGTTTTTTAGAAAGTTTTCGAAAGTAATTCAAATCTTTAATCAGTTGTTTGACTTCCAAGTTAGGCAATTATGCCTAAATGGAATGAATCGACGTTCTTTCAGGCATCTAACCTGATTAAAATACAAGATATACGTTTGGTATATCAAATGTTCAGGTTTGATTCGTTTTTATCGTAGACTTAGGCATCTGAATTTCACTAATCCAACATGACTATTTGACTCATTGTGCAAACTCTTTGTAAAATCTGTGTTTTTACAATAGGTGACCACTTTCATTGGATGTGAGTAATAACAATAAATACGTATAAAAAGTATCTTTTCCTGTCTTTGTGTCTCAGCTTTTCTGCTGTGAGGAAGCACTGAAGGCAGCAGTGATGCTGAAAGGCGCGGCGGTTATCGCAGAAGAAACCGTGACTGATAGAGACCCGGTGAGGCAGAAAGATCAAAGGTCAGGATCGCTCTTGTCTATTATTGGCTTCCACCATTAAATGGTTTTCGAAATTAAATTTCCATGCCATTGAATTCCCGATGCTACATCTTCTATGACATATACCACAGGCTGAAAGGTTTGGAATCTGAAAGGAGTTCAGACCGTAAGACGCCTAAAGCAGGTTACACACACACACACACACACACACACTCACACCATCTACCACAGACAGATATCTCAGGCAGATTAAATTTACTCCTTTTTCCATTGTGTCCATTCATGCCGTGACACCTTAAACTACATTGCAGAACACAAAAAACAAGTATCTGTCATCGTACACAAAGGACCCCGAGATGACGCTTGGACTCCTTCACTCCCTGAAATAGACATCATGGATTCTGAAAACACTTTCTCTTTAAATGGAAAAGGTCGTGGACAGAAGGTATTGTCATATGTTGATTTTTTTTTTTTGCACAAATGTCAAGACTACAGCTGCGAGTCTAGAAGCCTACATTAATTATTTAATCTGTTTGCTTGAACAGAGGACGACGCCGCTCGTCAAACGATACAACAACGGTCAAACATTTATTGTGATTTTTCCAGATGGTACCGGGCAGGTGTGGTATCCTTTTTCAAGTCAATCTAACTGACGTGCCGTCATAAATACTTAATGTTTGATTGTTCGGCCTTAATCATATCTAAAAGCTATCCATCAGGAAGGCTTGCAATTCTCGTGTCTGCTGTGCAATCAGCTGACTGGTCTTGCGTGTTGGTTCTCGAAGACAAACATCTGCTGCCTCACATTCAGGCAGTTTTCACCAGCAGAGGACGGGGTACCTGTTATCACAACAACGGCTCAGCCTGGTACGACTGGTTGTTTAATCAGCCCTAATATTTTATTTCATAGTGTAATGCTGGCATAAATCAGCACTGTATTGTGTAATTAAAACCTATTTAATTATCACCAGCTCTCCGTAGAAACATTTCAAGTTTAGTTTATTTTAATTATTGATAACAATTGGCGGAGGACAGAAATAACGACCCGTCTGTGAGAGACAATAAAACCCCTGAGGGGCTCATTGTTCACAAGCTGCTTGTCTTTATTAGGGTGAATCTGACTCCGTGGGGAGGCACCTACTGCAGCGACACAGGAGATTTGAAGAAACAGTGGAGCTGGCTGGACAATAAGCATCATGTTCACGCTCCGCCTTGCCAGCCCCTCTGCCTGACACTGAGCACCAACCTCAGCATCCGCATCCAATCCCAAGAGAACATCTGCATCACTTTCACCTCTGGCAAACAGAGTGTACAGCTTGACGTAGGAGCCAAACTGAGAGTAAGTTTGGGTGGCTTGTGGTATTAATAATCGTTTGTAGCGCGAGCACAAATACAAGTGAAGGGCAGACCCAATTTTAGGCAAAATCATTGATTCCGCTTTATATTTCCTCGCTGGCGTAGCCGAATCAAGGCAAAGGTCTAACGCTGCCAGGGCCTGACATGCATCAGAGACATCTGCAGCAGAAGAGTGCAGAGATCAATGTCCTACTCCAGAACATCCAGTCCCTCATCACCTATCAAAAGACTGTCAGTCCGAGGAAGGTCAAGTCCCGGCAAAGCCTCATCTCACAGATGGAAAGACGGCGGCTGCCAATGAAGCAGCAACAGCCTGCCAAGAAGACCCCCTAAAGCTGACGATGTCCTTGAATGGCAGTTTCTCATTTGTGTGAAGTGAAGTGACTTGTTCTGTAGCGCTCCGAGAATTTGAATTCAACAACAAAGTGCTTTTGAGGGAAAAAACAAAAGCAAAGAACATTACTAACTTTTTGGGGTTTTTTTAATCAGAATGTTCATAAATAGTTTAACTGTACACATCATTTTATACAGGAGATACACCAAAGCAAATGTTACTTTTTGTTACTCTGCGAGGAGCACTAGGAAACACACCCATAAATCATACAGTGCAAAACTGCCAAGGTCAAATGGTCCAAAAAGGTAAAAGTATTAGTTTTGATCAACCTATTTATAAAAGGAAAAAAGTATAAAACATAAGATTTCTTTACATATTTGCAGCAGAATAGCATCTTCTCTTTTCTTTAAGAAAACATCAGGAGAGGTACTTGAGCATCCCGTAGTACATCAGCCCAGCGTAGAGTTCTACTCAATGTTACATTTTGCAGCATTTTTCTTTGTCTTGCTATCCTTCCAGACCCGTCGAGGGAGTCTGGGGCATCTGAATTCAAGCCTCCTTACTGGCCATTAGCTACCTGGCTGAAGAACAACCCTTTAGTGCCTCTATTTGCACACACAAAGTGTCCTTGTCTGAACACTTAATATATTTCACTCCCTTCCACCCCCCACCCACCCATCGTCCACCCTCACGGTCACACTGTGTGCAAATTGTTTTGATTCAAACCAGTTTGGTGTTTTAAAAAAAAAAGAGACGCAACTGTGATCACGAATCCACAATTGTCAGAATGGATTTCTCCTACATGAAAACAACCCTAACCACAACGCCACCATCAATTTGAGTCAAACAAAATGATCAAGTCAGTACCCAAAAATATCATCCTCCACTTCCCAGTTCTTTATGAACTCCAACATGAATACCTGAACCTCAACATACTTGTATGTACTCGAGCCGCCGACGGAGAATCTTAGGCCTTGTGCAAAGTTGTTTTTTTTTTCCCTCTTTGCTGTCAGTTCAGCGCCCTTGATGCGGTTTGCAGCTCAGGTACAGTTCTTCCGGTCATCTCGCCTACTCAGCCTCACAGCTCCTGGTCATGGCAGGAGTTGCAACATCCTGTTGCTCTCCAGAGGGTGCTCGCCAGCATCGCCACACGCCTGAACTTGGACATTACTTATTCACAGACAGCAGTAGGTTAATCTGAAAGAGAGGCGTGAAAAATGTTGAGTACTCGCCGTGACTCGAGCCGGGCATTCGTTATCAAACGTTTCTCCACTTGAAGTGGCTCTCAGCACTTTTGGATGTTGCACTAGTATTATTAAAACTACATCAGGTGCCTTTGGGCGGTGCGGATCCCACACTACTGTACCTGCTCCATAGATGGGCATGCGATGATTTGAAGGTCTTCTCCGCTGTATTCCTCCTGAAGCAAAGCGTGCAGTCTTTGGAATACCTGCTGGATGTTATTCTGTGGAAAAAGCCATCCTATTACTGAGTGCTGCAGGGAAATTAATACTACATTTCCATCTGGCCTACGTCCCCTCACTATCTTGTTTCCATGTCAACCGCTAGAATTTTGTTTCTCTCTCATTCAGCTTCACCTGGCACCTTGATGAACAGTACACAGGCAGCACAAAGATTTCTCTATTAGAGTTCAATCGCGCTGATAATTTATAGCTAAAGGCACAATCTCCAAGTCAAAGAGTCGAGTTAAATCACAGGGTTGTAAATATATCTTTCCAGAATCGATTGACCGGCCTTTAACTCCAGTCGAACCTGTTGGACTTATTATTATAATTAATGATTGGACAAACATATGGTATCCCTGCTTTGTAAATGAGCTTTACCAATGACTTGAAAGGAAACTGACTCATGCAGTGCAATGCTACAAACTAGCGTTTCTGCCACCCACCCGGACAGGCTTGAAAAGGATGAACTCCGTGTCTCTATTGGCTAAGTACAAGGACATGCTCTGTAAAGTGCTTGGCAGCTTGCTCTTCATCACCCGGTAGGTAGCCATCACTATATCGTTGATCTTTGCTGAAAAGAGAAAAAAAAAATAGTGAGGGGGGAAAAAAAAAAGAAACACTGACATGCCCTCTAGCATTCGCTATACGAGTTTTGATGAATTACAGTATGATGCCAGTGGCGTTTCCTGAGACAAATCTTACCTGGCTGTGCCCAAGGTTGCTGAGACAGACTGTACGTGGGACCACCTTGGATGGCCATTGTTTTAAGAGCTGCGACCTGAGCGAGTGCAGAAACGGTCAAAACAAAAACATTAGATTCTGAAAAGACTTCATCTACTGTAAGCCGAGCACAAAGAAGCTGCGCTGCCAATTGGGCCAACTCCGTCTTTAATTAGACAAAGAGTAGCGTTAAAGTAGACAATAGAAAACTGAGCGAGGTTGGTATGAAAACAGCCTACAGCTAATTATTGCAGCACAATTACTGCATTGAAAGACTCAAAACAATAAAACATCAAAACACACTAATACCTAGTAACAGAGATGTCCTAGATGAAAAAGAAAAAGCCATTTTATCTTCAGTTGTCAGTAAAATACTGAGACCTTCAGTCAATCAATGAAAAAGCAAATGATAATTTTTTTTTTTTTTAAATAAAAAAAGGTAAAAGCTGGAAAAGAAATGAAGGTCAGGGATGAGCCGTCGCTGCCTCGGGCTAAGTCTGCCTTCGCTCTAACAGTTACCTTGGTGAGAAACTCCTCAAGGTTCCCCACAAAGATCTGAGTCTGCTGCTGGATGAACTGCTCGCAGCTGAACTTCAGGTGTCGGTCCACGTCCTTTTTGGAGTCAATGTAGTGCTCCTTTATCTCGGGTGTTCCCTAGTGGCCACAGAAACAAAAGGGGTTTAGCAGTATCAATGGGCACGGTGCTATCAAGTACATTTGGTGTGTGGTTAAGTTTGATAAAATGAAATAGGGGAGGGAAAAAAAATAACTACCTCCAACAGGAATTCAAGTATGGCGTTGTGACTGTTAAGTCGGAAGAATTTGGGAACGGCCTTAGGGTTGAGGATTTTGAAGGCGGCATCTGAACACAAAGCAGAGATTAAATCTAAGCTGGTGTAGGATTAGAGTGCCCTCTAGTGCTGCACATTCAGTATGACCTTGACTGAGACAAGGGTGATAGGAGGAGCGACTCTGCCCTGTGAGCCAGCCGTTAATGTACATTATGGTGTTGGATTACACTGTAATTTCCACATTAATTGTTGCCACTGGTGCATGTGATAGGCACAAGTTGCTTAATGAGCATGAGAATGTAATGACTGGCTTTATGGCGCCGAACACCAATGTTCCCTACACCTTTAATTATCTTACCTCGCGTTTTCTTCAGGTCCAGTGAGATTTCCTTGATGGCAAAGTCGGTGTGAAATGGGGCAATCTGTTCACGCATTATCAGCAGGTGCTTGATCAGGAAAAGTTGCCCATCTATTTGCGTCTACGGAAAGTGATAGCACACTGTTAAATCCACACTGCAGGCTGCCAAACACAAAAGGGCATCTGCTGACTAGCCGAGCTACAAAGGACATAAAAAGCACAGGCTTAGAGACGATAAGGGAATATGTCTAATTAATAACTGCTGATTAACCATAGCTGGAAAGGGACATATTACTGTGACAAAAAAAAGGAAGCTGAAACCACTGATTGCCCAGCTAGTGACTAAAACATTGGAAAAAAAGACACCGTCAACACCAGGTGGGAACGCATCCTCTGAGATTGATGCTGCGGCTTTAATTTGAAGTGTTAGGTTGAATCGGGCCAGTTTAGCACAGATAGACAGCAAATTTGAAGGTGGAAAAGACCGGTAAATAAAAAGGATCGTCTGCTCATACACTCATAACTAAACATGCATAATAAAGCGCCCATTAAAATACACTTTAAATGACATCCCAGCTGCTTTAGTTAGGGATACTGTAGCCGGAGGCAAATTGAATAACAGAGCGCTTTTTATCTGAGAGGGAGCTGATCTTATTCACTGTGTTAAAACACAAGCTCTTTTCAAGCTATTTAATAATGAAAACCTGAAAGTTGAGTAAAAATAACACACACACAAAAAAAAATACAATTCTGAAACCATGTGTGCCAACCTTATTTTTAAGGATGATATCTGAGGCTTTAAGCAGAGACTGGATGCAGGCAGATAAGGCTTCTTGAGATAAACCCTGGAAGACCGCTCTCTGGAAAAAGACCAAGTCACAGTAAGACACAAGGATAAGCTAAAGTGGAAAAACTATACGCCACACGTCCTGACATACTTTAGGATAGCTATACATTAAGCATAAATCAAAAACTCACATCTATACATCTGTAGAGCTTGGACAGACAAACCAGCGTTCGTCTGACAGTAGGGTACCACATGCCGTGCAGATCAGCGGGAGAGATCGACGTCTGTAGGCTCGACGCTTCTATGTTCCCTGTGTCCATTGAACAAAAAAGAGAGAAACAATCAGGCAACTGACAAAAACACCAAAGCTAGTGAAAACACAATGTTGAATCACGGACCGGCGTTACTGTTTCTTCTGCCATCAGGATCCTCGAGCTGAACATCAGAAAACATGGACTCCTGTGACATCTGCTTCATCTGCTCTTCCTTCAAGCTTTGAGCAATTCTCTTTTGATGACACAAAAAAAGAGAAGGCAAGAGTTAGATTGAAAGCATCAGACCCTGAAAAGTCATGCGTTTTTTCGACAACAGGTTTTTAAACGAACAGAAAATAAGCTCGACACAGACGGAAAGCCGCATAAATATCTAAAGAAATGCCAAGAGCATCACCATAAGATTTCATAGTAAGGAAATAGTGTGGATGCAAGACATTCCAGAGCTGTTAAATGTAAGTTAAGTCTTGTATATATATTTATATACAATGTTCTAGATATTTACTACACCAAAGACCAACCCAACCACATAGTGAGTTGAGAGAACTTTCATAAACATTCAGAAACCAAAAGACCTTTTGGGACTTGACATTTCATTGACTTCAAGCAAGTTGAAATCAAAAGAATCTTTGCATTAACTACTAATGCAAATATTCATTAGTATCCCAGAAGAAATGATGAAAATATTCATCGGCTGAAGCTGTAATCGTGTTTGTGTAAAGCCGGTTCAGTAGAAGCTGTAGGGTACCTCCATCATCTCCAGTTTCTCGGGATAGGCCAGATCCCCTGGAGCTGGGTTGTAGCCTGTGATATCGGTCTGAATGTAAATGTGGGTCCTGTAAACTAGCCTCTCCTGGACATCCTCCAGCATCTGCTTCACCACTGCATCAAAGGCCCCCAACTGAGTGGCTACAGAAAAAGCACAGAAGAGGTCGGTTTACAGTTGAACCGATAGCAAAGTCATAACAAAGGTCCGACACTTTGTTGTGAATAGATCATCTGATTCAGGACCCCAAGGTCTTCAGTATAAAGTTGCTGTAAATTGATGGGAAATCATAAAGGTTAGATGATTTTTTTGCACGTGTTACACATGTTTTATGAGTCCAGGCAAAAGGTTTAATCCACATCCGTGTCTTCGTATCGAAGCTTTGAGGAGAAGAAAAGCTCTAAACCTACCATTGTTATGGACGTGGTCTTCCAGCATCTCATTCTTGAGGATGCTGCAGAGTTCGGACAGGGTTTCCAGGTGGATGATGTGAATGATAAGAGGCCGGAGGACGTCATACAGGGACAAACACAGCTTCTCCAGCAGCTCGCTGTTGGAGATTAAAAAATAAAATAAACACCTTGTAATTACTTTGTACAACTGAGAGAAAATTACACCTTCTGTTCCTTTCAATCTTTCCTTCAAGTTAAGGAATAAAGAAATGCCTAAAAATAATTATGCAAACTGTTAAATAAGAGTAGTAATAGCGATACAAATTGTCTTCCCATGCTGTGTAAAATTGGTATTTCAAACACCAAACAAGGAAAACTTGAAATGGCTATCATGCATTTTAAAGTGTCACGCCTTAAACAAACACACACTGTGTGGATGTGTGTGTTACAGGAAGTTACAGGCCCTGTGTGTGTGTGTTTTAGTGATCATGTTGCCAGCGAGGCGTGGGATACTGACTCTAGTTTAGGCGTAGGTTTAGAGAAGAACTCGTTGAACAGTTGGTGTTCGTCCTGACAAACGTGAACCATGAAGGCGCAGCCACTGCGAACCTGGAAAATACAAAGATAATTTAAAAAAAAAATGTTCACCTGCTGCTGATACTTCGGTCTCGGCTGCACTTCAGACAGGCTAACACATTCTCCCACACAGATGACAGGGCACCCATTACAGCAGATCAATAACGAGGTGCAGTTTCATTAAAACAATAATCTCGGATAGGTGGTGCGGCTGTTATGGCGTGTGCTTCGTGATATTCTGACCTTTAATTAAAAGGATCCCCATCAAGCCAATTAGTGTTTTTTAAATGCCAACACAACATGAAAATACATAGCCTGTCCAGGCACCAAAATTAGATCAGTTATTTCTAAAGTATTAATTTAAAATACAAATATTTTAGCATGAGTTATTCTTCCAACCTTTTAGGTCGGTTCAATTTTTAAACACTGGAGGAGCACGGCGCGAAAGTCACTGCTTTTCGGATGAGCTGTGACAGAGTATACAAACAACCGCGCACAAGCAATTTTACTTGTGAACAAAACAGGAGAAAAAGCTTTGGATGGCTGCTGTACACACTCTCGGGGTTATACTCATTTATCATGCGCACAGCTTTGTGTCTGTACCAAACACTCCAGAAAAATATCCCAGAGGGGGCCCACGCTGTGCATTCTTCGCAAGCTCAAATGTCACCTTACTGCAGCTAAAAAGGGCAGCTCTGCTTTGAACCCGGTCATGCCTCACCAGAGCGCAGTGGTCTTTGCTGTTCTGGTTGGTCAGGTCAGTAATGGTGGATGTAATGCTCGGACTGAGGAGCTGCTCCCTCTGGTCAAGGTAGCACTGATGGATTTCTTCCAGGAGCTGATGGTATCTGCTCACATCGATATAAGGAGAGATGAGTTAATTTAGCACTGTAGGAAAAATATATATATATATATTACAGGAATGTTAATGCTGCTGTTTTATCCTGGAGAAATGCTATTACTCACTCTGGAATCTTCTCGGCTCGCTGTTCTATCTGTTCAATCAGCGACTGGAATAAAGAACAAATGTAATTTAATCACAGAAGATTATCTATGCATGATTTCAGTGGGTAAAAAAAAGTGTTATACTCACTCTAACTTTAGGTGCGACTGCTCTGAACTTAACATAGTAAAGTGTGAAGGCGTTGTCTGCGTTGGTCAGGCCCATCGGATCCTAAAGGGAGACGAGCGACAAACAAAGTATCGATATCAGAACAGACACAGACGGTAACAATACACCGGGAATGTGACTTTTGCCTTACCCTTTTGGTTAACTGGCTCGTGAGGTTCTGCATAGTGTTTACAATGTAGATCTTCATGAAGTGCATAGCTTTGGAGAGACACTGTTTAAACTTGGTCAAATAAACCGGATAGTCCTTGAAATTTGGCTGCAAACGATCAGAGAGAGCGAGTGTTAGTATGGCTGGTATAAATGTGCATCGGTTAAACAGAAAACATTCAAACGTCTTTCCTGTTTAAAAAATAGCGTGAAGAGTTAATTAATGTATTGCTGCTTATAAAAAAAGACCCGCAGAGAGATTCTGTCAAAAAGGTGCAAACTACTTACGTGTGAAGAAACGTATTCGATGCAGTCGTCCAATCTCGACAGCATTGGTATAAAGCCATCGCTATTTACAGACAAGGCTGGCGAGTTCAGTTTCTGCAAAGACAAAGCTCAATTTGAAGTAATTACAAAAGAAAAACAATTAGAATCACTTCAGCTCTTGCACTTCATAATTAAAACATCACATTCATTTGCCAGAAATGTGTTTTTAACTCAAAGTGAAAACTATTAAGATTACTTTGACAGTTTTTACTTTCACACTTGAAAAGTTTTTCAGAGGTGAAACATCTTCTGAAACTTTATGTGAACACATGTGTCATAATGAAGTTTAACATACCAGCTAAACGAATTAGGTTCATATCTAATTAGCAATTAACAAAACACAGAATTTACAACACATATATTTAGTTAACAAATGTTTCAAGATGAAGAACAACAATAGAAACCCAGCGTACCGTGTTTATGGTTTCCAACTCATTAAAATACGACAGTTTCTGCTGGATGCTCTCTGCCAGGTCAACAAGCTCGGACTGCAGAGAGAGAAAACAACAAACCACAGTTGACACAATATGGCATGACAGTTTAATTTCAGTTCAGTCTGAAGTTCAAGTTCCCCCCGAGTGGTCCAATCCACATTTATTTGTGAACATAAGCAGCAAAAACAATAGAACAAAAAATCTGCAGCGTCAATATTAAATCAGACAGAAAAACAACAACCCGCAGAATGCTTTTATATTCAGACAAGCTTTTATCTGTGTCATGTTGTTCTGAACTAGATAGTGAGTTTGGTATTTGCAGTCATCTCCAGTGACTCCTTTGGGTGTTGCCACAGTTGTTTATACGCTGTGTTTTACCCAATTCAGAACAGCTCCGGAGTTTATGCCACACAGACAGTACAGATAATTCTACAAGTTTCTGGGTTTGGGAGTGATGTTCATGTTGGAAAATGCTCAACTTGTCCAGGACTAAAAGTTGGAAAGAAGGTCGGGCTGTCAATGTTGTAGAAGACGCAAATATATATATTTTTTAAATTGGTCTGACATGAGAGAAAACATAGAAAAAGAAAAGTAGATAGGAGTTTTTGGCTCGTCTGTTTTTAAAACAGCTCCAAACTCTCATATTACAGCTGAACAGAACACTGAAATATGTTTCTGAAAACAACAGCTGCGTTGCCTATTTCTCACCTCAAATGTTCTAGACTCATATTTAAATCAGCACCGCTTGTTTCTTCTTTAGTGACCCATCAAATCCTGTGACCTGTCCTGTTATTCTAACCCGAATAACCCCTCTCTTGATCCAACTGTCCGTGGAGGCAGGTATGGAAAAAAAACAGGAGTCCTTCGAGCACAGAGCTCTGCATTCGTGCGTGCAGGCCGCATACTAATTTGCATATATGACCCACATTGTAATGATACAAAGCGGACAAAGTCTTCCTTTAAACATTTAGGGTTTAAACATCTTCTCAGTGATTCACTTCATGCAGCTCGGATTAATAGATGGATCCGACAAGCCGGCAGCTTACCTGCTCTTTTAAGAGCTGTTCACAGGCCTCATGGAGGGTGCCGGTCTTATTGGACACAAACAGATACTGTTTCTGAAGGGAATCCAAGTGCTCCAAAGCCGTACTGACATCCTTCAGAATAGCATCGCATTGTTCCTGGTAGCAGTTTAGATCATCTCTGGTTTTCCTGAAGAAAAAAGAAAAAGAAAAAAGCAGACATATTATCCGATTGTTTACCCAGAGATAAGACGGAGCAGCGAAGCAGAGCAATTTGACACTATCCTAACAGAGAGCAGAGAAACCCCACGCGCTGTTCTTTATGGGTGTAAACTTTCAAGCATGTTGCACTTCTGGGTGAACCTTAAACACGGATGTGACAGCTGTCAGAGCTGTGACGCCGGGGACGACACAGAGCAGTTGTTATTTACAACTTTAACTTTACAATTGTAGCCACTTTTAAAAACTTAAAACTTTTCTGTGGGCTTACGGGTAGCTACTGTTTGCCTGTGTACATGTTTATGTTGTTTATGTCTGTCGGTCATCCACACACACACACACACTTCCAGAGGACGGATATGGAGTGAAACTACCCTGAATGAATGATAATGAATACACAGACAAAGAGTTTCCTGTCGCTATCATGCTGACTTTTAACTCACTGACAATTCAACTTGAATATTTTATTATTAGACACTTCATTTTTCTTCTTTTTTTTGCAGTTGTTGCACATTATTTAACTGTAAATTTGATATTTTATAGACCTTTTATTTGGTTCTTAATAGATGGTTACTTGTTTACATATGTTAATATATATATATTAGTAATTACATGTTTACATGTTGTTTTTGTTTGTTTGTATACCTGGAGGATTCTTTTTTATTATAACCTTTATTTAACCAGATAAAAAACCCATTGAGACCAAGACCTCTTTCAGACAAACAACAATAACACAGTTATAGTTTGGATTAAAAATTGACGATAAAAATTGTGGGTGTGAACTTTTTTTGCCGTTACTTCAGGCGACACGCCAGGAAACGGTTTGCATTTTATTTAAAGCGGACAAAGACGGATAGATTTATTTATCGTCCTCCGTTAAGAGGAAATGTGTTTCTGCAGCCTGTGCACACATAAGAGCAATACGTCAAACTAACACACAGACACGGCCTCGAGGAAAACAACACAGCCGCCACAGCTCGAGCAAATCAGAGGTCTGAAACCGGGTTAGTTTATGATGCGAGCTCTTACTGTCTTTGGGTGTGTGGTGTGTGGTGAAGAAGCATTTTGAGTTTTTTTACTAGTAATGAAATGTAGCTGTGAATAACGCTCAGTCCATAGAGACCTGGCTTGTGGACCGGAGGGTGGGCGGTTCAAGTCCAGTTCCTGCGTGTGTGTGTGGTTGTATTTCAGGGGGTTACATTCACGTAAAAACTGAGTGATTAATAAAAGTATCTCCTCTTCTTCAGTATGAAGAAAAATCAGACCGTACCTGACCCAATATGCCGCTCAGCTCCTGATACAGGCTACAGTCAGCTCCCGCCTCGATTACTGCAACTCGCTCTTGGCTGGCCTACCTGTTTGCGCGATCAACCTTTGCAAATGGTCCAGAATGCCGCAGCGCGACTGGTTTTCAATCAACCTAAAAGGTCACATGTCACCCCACTCTTCAGCGACCTGCACTGGCTGCCTGAAGCTGCCAGAATTAAACACAAAGCTCTGACGCTAGCCTACAAACCATCTAGGATCTGCCCCTGCCTATCTCAGCATCCTACTAAAGGCTCAGGGCGTTACACTCCGCTCATACAAACCGTCAGTTGTACCCCTCCCCTCTGGCAAAGCGAGGTCACTCTAAACTCTTCTCGTGGTCATCCCCAAATGGTGGAATGACCTACCAACGGCCAAGAACAGCAACATCCCTTTCTACCTTAAAAACTTGTAAAACCTTTCTGTTTCGAGAATGCTCCCTGCCTAAACAAACTAACAAAACTAACAACTACTCTGTGCTCCTTTACACCTTCTCAGCTTATGTCCTCCTCTGTAAGTCGCTTTGGATAAAGCGTCTGCTAAATGCAATGTAATGTAATAAATGTAATGTAATGAAAGCATGCATGTGTGCACCTGTATTTGACGCTCTCGTCCTGGTCCATGTTCGCCTGCAAGTTGGCGAACCAGGCAAAGAACTGCAACACACATTGACACATTAATTAACCATGCATTATTTGTTGGTGCATTAGTCTGCAAACACACACAACAAAGAGTCACCTGCTGTGCTGTCTCTATCCTGTCATTCTCCATGTCCAGCATCTGGAAACCTTCAGCAGGACGTCCTCTGTTGATGCAGGGACAGTCGCCGTGAAGGAGGACTGCAAAGACCGTGAGGACAGGCTGCACAGGTCCTCGATGGGAAGCTGTCAGAGGGAAAACAAACCCAACAAGCTGTCAGGGAGCCTGACGTGGCGGGGTTTGAGCGCAGCCCTGCTGGTTGCACACAATGACTTTAACTTTGATATCCCGTTCACAGAGCAGACTTTACGCACACACAGAGCAGACTTTACGCACACACAGAGCAGACTTTACGCACACACAGAGCAGACTTTACGCACACACAGAGCAGACTTTACGCACACACAGAGGCAGCTACGTGTTTTATTCTTCACTGACGACACGAAGTCACTCAGCGACCCTGTTAGCCTGCGAGCTAACTCACCCGGACGGACAGCGAGCGTCTCCGCCGCCGCCCCGGAGCTCCGCACCGAGTCCATCTGTCCTCTCCGTGAGAGGAGCCGTGGCGTCGGTGCGCGGTCCCACAGCGACAGCTTCTCCCCGGGTTTTTTCCGTCAGGTCCAGCAGAGACGATCCGTGAACGACATGGCTGCTCCGAGCTAGCACCAACGTCAGCAGCAACACACACGGCCACTTCCGTTCCGGGAGCGCGTGGGCGGGGCCTGGTGAGGTGGGCGGCTGATCCAGGTAAAAACAAAAAGTTAAAAACAGAAAGATGAACAATAACAGTATGTAAACAACAACAACAACAACACAAAAACAACACAATAATAATAATATAATATAATATAGATCAATAATAATAACAACAACAGTAGTAAGTAGTAATAAGTAATAATAATAATAATAATAATAATAATAATAATAATAACATAATAATAAAATGATAATAATAATAAAAAAACAACAAACAAAAATATAAAATAATAATAATAATAAATAATAAGCAATATAATAAATAATGTAAAAAAATAGTAAAATATAAATAGAATAATAATATAACAATAATATAATAATACTACTACTACTACTAATAATAATAATGGTGATAATATAATAATTATAACAGTAGTAGTAATAATAATAATAAATAAATAATAAATAAAAAATTATAAAATAATAATAACAGATAAATAATAATAATGTAAATATAGAGAAAACTTATAATAATAATATAATAATAAGTAATAGTGATATAAGATATATATAAATTATATATAATATATTATATATTATTATTATATATTACTTTTTATGTTTTTATTTATAGATATGTTCTTATATATGATTATATTTTTATATATATATATCAATTTTCTTTGTAAATTTGTTCCATGTCTAATGTTGGATTAATAGTTCAGTCATTTCTTTTGTTTTTCTTCCTGTGATTACTTGGGTGCGTCATGGTGCATGTTTGAACACACTCATATGACTGTCACTTCATAATTAACTTTCCATCATGCATAAACACATTTAGGTTTAAAATTGTAATAAATAAATGCTAAAGAAAAGCTAGATATGAGCTAGATGATGTCGAATCATCTTCATATGTTACAACTAACTAACATAACATATGTATTCAGTATTATACATACTAATGTCTTATCTTTAATTAACCTACACTGTATAATTCTACAAATAATTTCAAACTGTTGCGGCTACACAAGCTGTATATCTTAGTGTATACTTTCACTCTGTCCATACTGGTATATATACATAATTCATATATATACATAATTCATATTTATATCTGCACTATTATATATCCTCCCGTTCACATACATGCTCTGCACTTACTTTCTTTTGCACTTTTGGTTAGATGCTTAGAACTGCATTTTATTGTCTTAGTACTTTGTGCAATAACAATAAAGGAATCTAGTCAATTAATATCATATTTGTCTTTATTTTGATTATCCTCCCAAATTCCATTTATTGTATTTTTCTTGAAATAAATTTGCCTCACATATCCTGGACAGCAGCTGAAGCCCATAATATTTATTATTAAAGCAAACGCCAGAAGATTAATAGACCAACTTGATGGGTGGAATTCTGGGTGGGACAGATGGCCTCTGGCAGCATAATCATTTATCACAGCAAATACAGATCCAGCAGGTGGAGCCCTGGGGGCATATTTTTAATACTTAAATTGAGACGTTCTGTTCGTTTTCATTTTCTGCCAATGAGTTTTCTATTCTCTAAGGACTCACTCAGAATAAAGATTTGATCAGATTTATTGTAAGTTGCAGTCACAATTTGTCTTATCCTCCCAAACATACAGAGCCTTACTAAAATGTTGCCAACTCCACCATGTCTTGTCGTAGAAGATAAAGCACAAAAGAACGAGAATAGCGTGTTTGTTTAGACGTGTTTTATAATGGAAATCAGACCTGGATAAATATGTTTGCAGTTTTTTGTTTCAATCAGCTGTAAGTGATGAAATTGCATGTACCCTCACAACAATGTCCTTGTCTGAGAAGAGCATTTATATTTTACATATTTTCTTCAACATTCTCTGCTTGGGATGAAATGATACAACTTGTCAGAAAATCTTTATGAAATTGTTACTGACAAATGATTTGTTTAAAACATTTTAGTCAAAACCAGAACTATGTAGCGATGATTGCACAAATGGCTTCCATTATTTCTTGCACACATCTCAAAACCCAACAGAGCCCTGGTGGCATTACATGGGAGGAGGTTGTGCTCGCAAGTAAAGATGTTTCTGCAGGGCGTCTCATGAGGAGGTCCAGCAGAGTTCAGATTATTTTTTTTCTCTTTCTTTTTGCTCTTGTCTACTTTAGTTGAAAGGAGATGCTGCAGAATTCAAGCCACGTTACTCCAGAAAAAAGAGAGATGTCAGAGCAAATCTTGTCAGAAGTTATATTTTGGCACAGCGAGGGTCAGAGCGAGTTCTGTAAATCAACACTTTCCTCTGCGGCGGTGGTGATTTTCTTTTCACGTGGTGTCGTCGTGAGAGCCGTTAAGGTTTAATGGAGATCAAGCTCAAATTAGTGTAAACAGCAAGTCACGGCATATTAAAACAGCGTCTCCTGAGTGACATGCGGCATGTCTCAAAACGAAAGAATAAGTCACGCGGAAAATCAAATGAAGTCACTTTTATTACATCTTGTCAGAAGAAACTTAAATGTGAAGGCTGTGATGAACTCTTTTAAAACGGCTATAATGAGGAGCTGGATAATCTATTACGCTGAACTGCGCTGGAGCATTACAGATAATAAATATTCGAAAACTGTGAATTGAACCGATTCCACATTCAAATTTGTAAGTGAAACTATTGTTAACTGTTGTTTATATAGGGTCTATTTAAGTGCGCTGTCTTACATAACAACGACAAGGAAAGGTTTTGCATTATTAAGTGGCTTAGAAATACATTTTAGAGTGACAACCTTGTCTTCTCAAAGTGCTATGACTTAAACATCTTTCAAAAACATTTTAAAATAAACCTATAATACAACCTTCCAGAAACATTACACTCAGTCCACTTGTCACTCATCACCCTTAACAACATGTGACTGGAAAAGCATGTAGAAAATAAAAAAAAACTTTTTTTTTTTTTTTGGAAATATCTCCAAAACTTAAGCAAACCCTTATAACCATCCAGCAGTGTAATGTACATAAAGTGCAAAGCAAAGAAATACATCTACAAAATGTCTTAAATAATTCCAGTCAACTCAGGTTTGATAAGGAATGTACACGGTTAGGTTACTGTTTTCATTTTGTCAACAAGTACGCGGGCATCACAGTCAATGAGGTGCAGGCAGTTCTGGTCTCTTTTTGGGTTACACAGGAGGAAATCCAGCACGACAGGTTTTGTCAATGTTGTAGTAGTCTGTCCCTCTAAGTGATCTGGGATGGGCAGTCCAGTGAGGATTGTTCAAACACCTGTTCCACACGTGAACACAGGGCAGACTGGCTGAGCAAAGGCGATGTCAAACGTATACAGTGGCTGAGAGCTGACAGCGTCGTAGAAAGACAGAGACCCGGAGTCGTAGTCCAACAGTATCCCCAGACGCCGCAGGTGTGGGGAAGGCTCAATGGGCATCTCCTTACTGTTGTGACGCACCACCCACGAGTTGTTGCATCGGGACAGTACCCAGGAGGCGGAGTTTTTGCCGACCCACTCGTGTTTTGGCGCTGACTTGTATGCAATGCCCACTGCAAACCTGCATGCCCAATGGAAAAAATATGGAATTAATTTCAAAATAATACCTGAACATTTTAGCATTGTAAACGTGAAATGTTGTTGATCTTCAACTACATACTGACGTTAAGCAGGTATAATGTTCACCATATTTATCTTAGTTTAGAGTGCAAGCGCACTAACTACAGCTTAAACACGGTTAATAACACAATTAATTCTGTGGCGAACACGAATGTGTGAATCATATTAATGGAAAAACATTATTACACACAATGCATTTCACTCAAAACCACAAATGTCAACCTCTTGGATGATGGATTTGTCATATGGGGATCATAAAACTTCCAAAAACTCCAACTAATTAATAATCCATTGAGATTTTCAGCACAGACCGAACAGGTGATATTTTACCATGCTTCCTCCTATCAGAGCTTCCCAGTAATGGCGGCCACTGTCGATGTAGACGTTTCCTGTAACACCGTAGCTGCTGTGGCTGGAGAAGCGATCCTGACTGTGGCTCTTCTTGGATGATGCTTCATCCCTCTCCCTGTCAGGTTGTCGTGGGACAACCTCAACTTCCGGTGAGCTGACTTCGGGTCCAGTTTGAATGGCGACCTTAAAAAAAAAAAAAGAGGAAATGGTGGTTTGTAAAATGCATTCAAAATTCATGGATGATTAATTAAATAATACATTCAAGTTGCTAAACTTGACATACTGTTGGGTCTTGAGTTTCCCTGGTTCACTGCTGCGGTTTCCAGCCTGGTTTATGGGCCTTCACTATGAAATATACTTGGTGCCACACGGAGCCCGTGCACGGTGTAGTGATTTTGCTTTAGTTTGGTACAATCATCCAGCTTTCAGCAGAGTTACACACAAACCTGGCAGCCAGAGAAAGAGATAATCATGACAAAGAACGAAGCAATTTATCATGAAAACTCACCTCGCGGCTTTATTCAGCATTTGAAATCAAGAAAAGAGACAATAAAGTGTAATTGTATGCAGCGCTTCAACTATAGTTGCTATATTTGACTCGTAAAATATAGTACTCATCCAAGTGTGCTGGAGCGCTGAGACAGATGAGAATAAATTGCTGATCGAGCATGTTGTGACCTTGTTAGAGCAATCAATCCAAACAGATGCAGCGCATTTCAACCCCGAGATGTGCATATGGATGTAAATCCACTCTGACTGAAATGTTATTTTTTCCCCCATATCCCTTCCTAGACACTGGAGTGTATTTTGGTAACAACTCATTACCCCTCAGAGCCCGGACAGAGCTCTGCTGCTACAATGCAACATTATGTTTCGATATTGTAATGCCTCCCCCTCCCCAAGCAATTTAAAGACCCTCCATTGAAATCCCTTTCAAATCCCTCCATCACTGTCATGTTTCCCAGCACTGACATATGCTTCACTCGCACACAAGAGACCCCATATGCACTTACTGACAACATTAGATTGGCTGGTGAAGATGGCGTACTGTAGTCATACGATACGACAGAGAATTCATCGTCTGATGTCCAGTGAACCGTGATCGTGTCATACGAAGCCGTACATAGTTCCTCGCGGATTATTGGTGGATTTTGTGCTGCGGTTGGAAAACCACACACACAAAAAAAAAAAAACAGGAATGAAAGCTGAATATAAATAACAACAACAAAAAAAGCACCATCCTTTGTGGTGTTGCGTTTTATTCTGAAGATGTAATTAAACTAGGTTGCAATTCCTCCAGCTATTACAGCTACAGCCCCAGCAGAGTTAAATTCACACTGCACGCCGGGCGCCTGAGCATAAACAATCAAACCTGTTTTCAGCAGAGAAAATAAAGCTTCACTGTACCTAACATTTGTGAGCGCTTTTTTTTTGTTGTTTGCTTTGTTTTCTGTTAGGCCCCATTGTTGAAATATCTTCTATCCATGCCAAGCCTTTCAATTATATGAATCTAAAATTGAAGGCTGTGGCGAGGACGATTTCAAATGCTCTGTTTGGATAAACGAAGCCAACAAATCATCTAAAATGATCAGTTTCAAGAATTATAGAGAGTGTATAGCTGTCCAAAAGTCCTCATCTGGCAGCACAAAACCGAGCGTGCGTTCCGATTGATGAATTAACAGATGGGCTATATGTCTAACGATGCAAAATGGTGTGCTTAACTTGCAAGACCCAACTCACCTGTGAGGTAATCCAAGCCTTCAAGCATTTTCTTCTCTCTCTTGTGAAGTCCAGAGCGAAAGTATCAAACGTGTCGTTCAAGTTGATTTCCGTAACAGGATTTGAGAGGACGCTGTTGCCATAGAAACTCTGAACAACAAAAAAAAAAAGCACACGTGACAAATGGTGACAGTTTTACACACGCATCTATCGTTTGTTGATCGTGTCCTTCGCTACCTCACCTCTCGCAGACACTTTTAGCCGTCTGGAGGAAGCGAGTGTGGTCTGTCTCCTTGAGAGTGTGGTCGGCCTGAGTGATGAGGGAGGAGGACCTCTCGATGCACTGTTTGCAGCTGGCTATCTGCTGGGCTAGTTTCCTCAGCCGCACAGACTGGGCAGGAAAAAGAAAGAAAAAAAGGGTAACTTTGATAGATGAAACGCTTGATAAATAACCAAGCAATGTACTACCTACTGTAGAAAGCACCGACCTGCCAGATGCTAGATTTGATTTTAACTTGCCAATTAGAAAACCTAGCAGGAGAAAATCAGATTCACACCTCTAACAATTGGATTCTTGCTTGTGTAATACCCACAAGAGTGAGCTTCGACCTGTTCTAAAAACCTATACTGGCATGAGAATATATTTATGAAAACACTGCCATAGTAACCAGGCCCTTCTATCCAACATCTGCGCCCATCGGCTTTAGTGGCTGAAAGCAACCTCAGAACTTGACAAGAGGCACAGGGTGAGGAAGGAAAGAGTCCTCCCCAGAGAGGTCCATCACAGGAAGCGGGGATGATTTTACTCTGACACCGAGCAAGGCACAGCGTGCCATCGCCTCACTAAGGATCCAACAGGGGGGGAAAAGGGGAAGGAAACGATTCAAGGGGCATAGCATATGCACATCAAATGTATGGACGCTGTGCCAGAAGCACTCCAGAGATGAGGACTGATCCGGAAGACAAAACAAGGCAATAACTCTGCGGTTTGTGGGATTATTCAGTGCCAAGTAGCTTGCAGGGCTAGGCCACATGTTTACTATTAAAGACAGATTAAAGAACATAAGCTATACATCTTGTTTGAAAGCGGCAGACAATTAGAAAGTCATCACTGTCAGATTAAGACCTTGTAGCCCTCAATTTAATACAACAGATCCGCCACAATTCTACATTCACGAGAAGATAATGTAACGTTTGTTAAAACTTTGCAAGAAGCTGCTATTGAGGTCGTATAAGTTGTGGTGTTTGGACGTTTAATGTTTTAATACTCTTTTCCCCCTCGTGTACTGCATGCTCCTGTCTGCAGCTGTAACTCAGATAATAGAGCTAGGTTGTCTAGTAACTGGAGGGTCGCGGTTAGATTCCTGGGTCCCACCCAGTCCAGCTGATGTGTCATTGGGCAAGATACTAAACCCCAAACGATTGTGACATCGGTGTGTGAGTGTGTATGAGTGAGATTAGTATCATCATGAGCACTATTTCTGTTTATATTCACGTTAAAAGGTTTATTAAACATACTACGTCCTCGAGGAGGAGAAGAGAGGTAAATATTACCGCGCTGAAACGAACAGTCAAAACGCCAACATAAGCAATAACACATCTTAAAAACTTTGTCAGTTTAAAGCTACCGTCTTTGTTTGGATAAAGAAAAGAGATTGCATCATGAGAAATATAATTTTTTATCCTTATTCCTTCATTCAGATAAATCTGTCTGGATGAAGGATTCGGGAAATGCCTTCAGAGCAGCAGAAGTGTTCTTCAAATCAACCGAGTTGTTTCAAGGTTTTTATTTTTAGGAAAATCAGATGCTCTGCTCTGTGACCAAAAGTAGAATAATATACAGGATGCACAAACTGGGGCTAATCTGGGACATGCTACAGTGTTGTATAACGAGTGTCACAGCAATGATGTGAGTGGAACGACTTCAGTGATGTCAGTCACTCGGTGAGGCGTGCAGCAGTAAAAACCGTATGATATACTGAACGAGATAGGTTTTTATTTATCGCTTATGGTAGAGTTATTTCAGAAAAAAAACGTGTTTCTTGATTCTTTCAGAAGTTCCATAAAAGAGTAACACTGAAGACACACAGTTTGTCCAACACAGTGATTTGTTACTTGCTTAGCGCGATAAGCGAGCGCCCTCAGCGTGTCGGCCGTGTAAGGGAGGAAAAGGTTATCGACGCGCACAAGGTGATAAACAAACAAAGTTATCAAGAAAGAGTGAACAAAAATGATACAAGTCTTCCCCTCCTTTATCTTGGTCGCTATGATTGTCTCGCTGCTGTATGATATTAATCGCTGTCACACTCTCGATCAGCGTGTTTTCCTGTCGCGACGCGTTTACCGGGGCAGAGCACCGAGATAAGGAGAGACGGTCATATGCAGTGATGAGTTGTGTATTCCATTTGCTTAGACAAAATGTTTTTGCTGCGCACATCTGGCGGGCTCATTGATTCAGTAATTTGACGCAACCCCGTCGTGACAGGAAACACATTAGAGGATAATTCTGGCCTCACATGTTGGGCAGGAGGGTTGACCTCGTTCACATTTGTCTGTTTATCCTAAACACATGCGTGATCACGACCATTGTAATGAACAAACAGTTTTAATTTGTACCTACTTCACTATTTTTAGTACAATTTATCTGAAAAATACAAGTGTTCAGAAAGCTGCATACATGCTACAGAGACGATCCGCTCCCGTAAGTTTGCTGACGTGATGAAAAAGGGCATGCTCTCAGATATAGTAATTCATCACCGGGGTGTCATCATAGCTAAGAGGTGTTATCCATGAAACACCACAGGAGCGAGGAGCCTGCGTAACTGAACGGGAACAGATAAACAGCCTCACCTCCACTGTTGGCAGGTTTGGATAGTTTGCCACATCAGACTTTGCCAAATCACTGGTCCTCTTGATTAGACTGCTGAGGTTGGAATCCAGGCTTGTGCAAACAAGGAAAAATTAACAATTGATATTTCATTGACAAGACTGCCCATCCGCATCAAAAACTGCAAACACCTGAATAAATCTTCAGGAGCAGCTGGGTTGAATGTGAGACAATAAGGGACCATATCTGGCCTGGGTGGTTTGGTAATGTGGCCACAGGGGAGAACCACAAGGCTGCCTCTGGATATGACTGGGCCACATTTGGCTCGGATCCAGTGAGAAGCTCGCAAGTCCTCTCCTGTGTGCCAGAGATCCCATCATACTACGCCTGCTGAGGGCCAGGAGCTTAGAAGCATCTGCCAGTGATTTTGGACAAGTAAAACCGCGCTGTTGTTAATCACTGACTGCAGCATCAAGGCTTATGTTTCAAACTTAATCTCTACT